>NW_020653492.1:1503698-1557458 GCF_003589595.1 Hyposmocoma kahamanoa
CCTGAAATTAGTGATAATCAATAATATGTCTGTCTGTATCAGTGTTACTGTTGAAATAATATTTTTTTTATAATAGCAAGTGACGGGCCGAACAAGTCGTACGCCTGATGGTAAGCGACACGCATAGTCATAACAGTTGCAGTGCCATTCAGAGCTTTAAATCGCAAAGATCTTTGGGGCACTGCCACTGCGCCCGTCACCCTGTAACATCACCTTTTTATTTCGATTGGCTATAATAAAATACTGAACGGGGTTAATTCTATAAACATTTCAGTTTTAGTGTGATATTCTTGTATGGGAGAATGCTTGCCTTTTGTGTAGGAGGTTAAGGATTCGCCATCCACCAATGTTTTTTGAAGCCCCGCACTAGTAAAACTCTGCATCACGGGTGCCATGGACACTTACATACACAACCACAAATTACACCCTAACTCGTGAGAGAAATAAATGCAAGCCATAAAAATATGTCGAACCTGGGACCTCCGCGTGGTAACCGTTCAGCGACGGATGCAGTTATTGCATTTACCGTTGAATGTCCCATGCCTCATGGACGCAAATGACTTGATGATGATTTAGCATGAATACATATAAAACTGTTTATTTACCTGCAGATACAGGTACAGCGGTAATAAGGCCTAAAGAAACAAATATGTTGTACGTCATGATGTTGCCGAACTGGAACATTAGGTGGAATACTGTAACAAAAATTCATTATTTGTAAGTACTTTAATTTTTTTTAAAAACAATATCAAACTAATTTTCAATTAAAAAGACAATAGGGATGTGTTTAAACAACCAATGATATTTAGTTATTTTTTAATTATATAATATATATAATTAAAAAAAAAAAAAAAGAAAAAAAAAATATTTTAATAAAGTTATCTAACAAGAGAAACCTATTGGCTACCTGTAACGCGTCCTAATGACGTACATATATTAAACTAATTTTCAATCAAAATGAAAATAGGGGGATGTCATTAAACAACCAATGACTACAACACAGGAGAAATACTTCCAAATTCAACCCTAAACACATTGGTCAATTCTTAAATAGCACGTATGCCATTTGTTGTCGAAAGCTATAACATTACCCTTATAAGCAACGACGACATTCACCACTATACGATTATCTACATTGTATTCTCTGTAGCTATTGTCTCGTAACGATTATCTACATTGTATTCTCTGTAGTCATTGTAGCTATTGCAATGATGGATCCCCGAGGAAACTTGCAACAGCAGCAGCTGTCTGGTGGCAGCAGTCTGACGAACCTGTATCAGCGGATAAGACCACTTCTCCATTGGCAAAACACAGCACCATTCACTTCAAGACGATACGTGGAGAAACTGTCTAATTTAATTTTCACGTTTTATTTTTATATTAACTTCCTTTTTCTATTCTTTTTAATTTTATTTTAATATTTTTTACTTTTAGAGTAGCACTTTGCATCTTTTTGCTCTTGCATTTTGTTCTTTTAGAGTAGGCAGTATGTACGAGTGAAATCGTACATTTTTTATGATTTACATTTTGTTATTTTAATATGCACAAGTAAACCCGCACGATATCATATGTATTCGATTTATGCTTACTGCAGCACCACTGTGGTCGATGTATATTTTGCAATAAACGAGTGTTATTATTGTCTCGTTCGGACACGGTCGTTTTATTTACATTATTTAATAGTACTCCAATCATTTGCATTGCAATTTGCATCTCTCTATCCCCTTGCATCGTCCTACTTGAATTTACATACATCCTGCAGTGCAATGTGAGTTAACGGCACAATGGTATTTAGTTAATTTGACATCAAATTTCGTCTCAGGCCGTCTCGTCACGCCTCTCTGGTACACAACTACCATGAGTCGACCAGACTATGATCAGATGAGTTGGAAAACATAGGGCGTTCCAAAAGATCTTATCTCCCCCTAATCATACAGCACATGATCTCTTTTCAATCTCCTAATTGGGTTTGGCAGCAATAGTATGTCGGGTAATCTTAGATTGAGCACCCAGTTTAATGCATTTAGTGAACTGAATAGCGTTTAGCTTCACCACGAACCGTCGGTATTTCCAGATAGCTGTTTCCAAAAGTCAAAACTCACCGAGCATAGCAACACTGGCTGGCAGTAAATACGTCCAAGGCATCCGATGGGAGGGAATAGCCTCCGATCCAGTTAGGTACAACGCCAGGCAGACCGGCCATAATAACGATGCGTTCACAATACCCAAGATGGAAAAGAATAACGCTCGCTGACCGGAGTTCACTTCGCCCATTACTTTTCTGAACAGCACCTTAGAATACACAAAAAATAAATGTAGGTACTCAAAAGCTGTATAATTAGCCTAATATACAAGATTTAATAAAAAAAAATGACAATTTTATTCACCTTGTATGAAAACATATTTTATGAAATTTGATCAACATCTGCCGTTTCGATTTTTTTCGTCCAATACATTGGACCTAAAAATTTTTATTCATTTTATACACAACTCACGCTTGACCAAAAAATTGACTAATCCAAAATTGTTTTCACAAGACTTAATGGTTCCTAAGACAGTTTCCTTGTATCTTCTATGGGTTCGGATTTCCCTATACTGTCCCATTAAAAAAAAAACACTCTGTATATAACGTTTAGTATAAAGTTTTTGTTTCACTGCAATTTTAAACCTCGTAAATAGCATATTTTAAATGTCAACCGGAATCTTATTATAGAAGCGGGTACATTACGTTTACCGCGATCATCAATGGTCAATAGTAGTGTATGCGGATTGTCTATGATTTCGCACCCCTCAAGGAATACCATAAGTTACGTCAAAAATGTTTATTGCTCCATTGGATACAGAAAAATACAAACCACATCCTCTCCAATTCTTGTAACTCTATCAACAATATTAGAGCCATGCCATTATTGCATGAGGGGTGCTATTTTTCTCGAGCGCACACGTCACATGACGTCGCTGTAGAGGGATAAGTCTTATGTATGACCGTCAACCTGGAGGGACGTGGTAATGCGTAGGCGGGCGGCTATACGTTATTACTTGTAGTTGTGGATACTACAAATCGTTATATATTATTACGTCTTGTTTAGTTAAAATTAGCTGTTGCAAAATAAAATTAGCGTTCGTATACGCTTAAGTATACGTATCTTAATTGCTTACCTTTTTATACATATGCCCGTACTTATACACGATGTTATTTAAGGCTAGGCTGTAATATCAATATTGCAAAAAAAGTTTTTTTTAATAATTATTATAAATGCTTAATCTCTCTCTATTTATCCGTACCATTCTGCGAATGGGGCTTTATTTGCCTCTTCTAGGCTGTAATATCAATATTGCAAAAAAAGCTTTTATAATAATTATTATAAATGCTTCATCTCTCTCTGTTTATCCGCACCATTCTGCGAATGGGGCTTTATTTGCCTCTTCATGTCATTGAACAACACGGAAAAAATAAAACACAGATATTTATGAATACCTTGAATATGGCGAAGCCGGCCGCTGCGCAGGCGGCTAGTACAACCCCACCGAGGGTAGAGCTGCCCGTGATGCCGTCCATGTACGCGAGCAATGCAATTCCCGTGTCGCACAGAATCGCTGCCACTATCTATTTGTTTGGAAAGACGTAACTATATTTATTAAGTAATTATATTTAAGACAAGAAAAAGTTTGCGAACCTGACCGCCAAACTTCACTAAGTAAAAAGGTCTCAAGTAGAATTGACATACATGAAGACATATACATACATACATACTATTCCATCCATATCTTAGGTATTATATTAAGATATATTGTATTTATATAGTTTATAATTATTTAATATTATATTGTTTTTATATTACATTTTTTTGTTGCACATGTATGCCCGTTCTTTTAGTATGGTGTCCTGTATTTAGGTCTGCAGGAAATAAACTGTTAGAAACAAGCAGAACCTTTTGTTTGTATTTTCCTTGGGTAATTGTGCCTTTTTTATTTTTTCCTGTACAATAAACTATACACAAAAAGGGAAGTTGACACTACAACAAACAGTCCAATCAATAAAAAAAACAAAAACTGATTAACTCTTAATAATAAATAAATAAAACTCATTCTAATATAATTTAATAAGTGGGTTCAAAATTAGGAAGTTAAGAATGAGGACCAGACCGACGAAATTAACTCTGAAATTAATTGTGGAGCCTGAAAGTGTCAATCAGGTCTAAAAAAAATTTGATTAATTTTATTCATTTTTATTGACAACACAGGCTAGTGGTCTAGCTCTTCTTCTTCATTTTCTCTTCAACTTCTTCTCTTTTTGATTTAAAAAAACACGGTATACATTGCCCCATAAATGAATTCGTGACTTTGTGAAGACCACTGTCAGGAACATTTTTGTTCCTCTTATTAATGTTATATCTAACACTATTTTTAACCGACTTTGTAAAGGAGGAGGTATTTTGGTAAGTTTTTTTTACGTATGATACACGATAACTCCGGCTTTGTGAACGGATTTTGGTGATTCTTTTTTGTCGGAGTCTCATTTATATTTTAAGAAAATATTCCACCTCTAAGGGTAGCAAACTAGGTGATGAATCCGGTTTCGCGTACTTTCCGGTAACCGAATCCAATAAAACTTGGCAAATAGATGTAATTTCACGAACTTTTGAGATCGGTTTTTTATTATTCTATACTGAGAATATTCATAAACACATTACTATGTACTAAAAATGTAAACTTATCTTTTCTCTTTATTTACATCAAATAAAATCTATAAAATCCACTCACCCTGACACCTACAAATTGCTCATGCAGTATAACCCAAGATAGAAGGTATATACATGAGACGTTTGTAGCAAAGAGAACCACCACGTCAGTAGAGAGAAGGATCTTCAGCGAATATGTGTACATGTAGATGGTAACCACCCACAACAGGCAGAAGAGACCGCAACGGCTTAAGAAGCGGGCTGCGGAAGAATTCTCTTATAAGCTAAATAACTCCAAAAAATTAAAACAAATTCTTTTTTTTAATATGGGATACAGTGTCAGTGTTAGTAAGATTGAGGATTATCCATCAACAAACCAAAAAGTTTTCAAAATGTCACAACATTGACCATTTAACAGAGAATCTTGTTTCATAACTAATTCATTCAGAACACAACCTCATGTTAGAGCTTACAAAATATTTGATACATATGACATATTTATTTATAGTGTTAAATTATAAATTCATTTTACTATAAATTTTATATGTATTAGAGTACCAAAATTACTTAACATATACATACTTCATATGTAAATTTGATATAATAAATTGAATGCAATATTCAAGTTATTTATTTTTATTGCCAATCCAAAAACCAACTTTCCACTCAGTTTTTCAAAGGTTAAGATACATATGTATATAATAGAGGAAATCTCTTTATGGGATAAGCTCGCTACTAATATTTTAAATTGTTTCTTAATATTTGTAATTTACTTTGTGGCAAAATAAAGTGTTTACATGATTATTCTCTCTACGTATACGAAGCAATCTTTCCCTATCACTAAATCTTCTTCTACACTGCAACACTCTCTTATCACATTGCTGTATCATTTGCAAGAATCGCACGATAAGCAGCTTTTTAACAAACATTGTATTACTACTAAGACAACACACGAACAACCTAATGGCGGCTACTTACCAAAAGTAAATCCCTTATCCTTGAATTCACTAAAAGCCTCATAGACAATGTCGTTAGCTGCTTTACATTTGTTATTTATAAGCACAACTAGCAAGTAGAGAGGGTAGTAGAATGTCAAAAAGTTAGTGCAGAACCACGCCGTGAAAAATGGTGCGTTGTAGAAGTTCTGTAACAAACACATGCAAGTTGGTTTCAGCAAATGTATACAAAACTAATGCTCTTTATTTCGTTAAATTCAGTTTGAACTTCGTGATTCTGCATTTGAAATATTACAGTGTAGAGACTCCTTGAGGCTGGCAAACAAAAGGCAAAAAATGCACGCCGCAAAAAGCACATGCTGTACTACTTTCTGATTTTGTAAGATACCATTGTCAAAGCAAGTTTGATCAAATTCAATCCAGCTAGTATTTAAATGTTCATGTCTGTGGCAGTTTTTGGTATGTAATCAATCACACTTTCTTATGCAATATGTCAATATTAATCATAGTGAACGAATGCCTGGGTAATTATTCGCAATTCATTAAAAAATAGTAATATATAGGTACTAAGTCCAAAATTCACGGTGTATAGATAAACATAGTGTTATGTAGTTCGATAACTATATGACCACATAAAGTAGGAATTGTAAAATTGAACATATTGAAGTAACTTAAACAGTAAATCCTATGAAGCCATAAAGGTGTTACTTATGAAACTTATGTATAAGTTGTAAAATTATAATAAATTAATGGGCAGTATACATACAATTCAATTTTAACATTACTATAGACAATACAGATAACTAATTTTACTGAATCTCTGTAAATTGTTCAGTATTATGGATAAAATAGTTGATGTTTTTTGTTGTAATAAATTCATGACCATCATTTTACATAATAATAATAAAACGTTTATTTCACTAATACAATTAACTTTACATTAACAGTGGATGGTACCTCCTATTAAGCTTATCAAGGCTGTGGCAGGAGGCACAATTTTGATTTTAATGTATGATGATCATCAATATGGTTGTTATGGAAATATGGTTCTCACCAGTTTTAACAAAGAAACTTTAATGAAAGTAATAACTCAGTAAAAGGCAAAACTCACATGTGTGCGTACCCTAGACGTGAAGTTATTGTAAGGTATGGTGGTAGAGTCGGTAGTGTAGACAATTCCATAGCTGTAAGGTGGGTATTCCTGCAGATACATGTACTTGATGCAGTGTGTTGTGGTCACCCAGGACGCGGTGATGATAAGCATGATACAGATGCCATAGTAGATCTGAAAATAAGGATAATGTAATGAAGTATTTACAATATGTAGTATAGCCAAGCCCGAGATGTTGGTAGCTTAAAAATAAAAAGCTGATGAATTGGTATTTTGGTTTTATTTCAGGATTTTCAAAAACCAACTTCCGGTTACTAAGATCACCCTTTGATATAAAAAACCAGCAACATTTTATGGGCAAATATTAAATTGCAAAAATCATATGCAAGTGATGCATGTCTACCTTTGCGAGCCACATTAACACTAGCAAAAAGTATTTGTGCTTAGAAGATTACTATTATATAAACAAACTTCCCTTTTAAAGTAATTGTTTTTTTTTTATGACATCAAGTGACAGGCGGAACAAGTACACCTGGTGGTAAGAGATGTACCTACCCGTAACAGTTGCCTTGTGAATACATCCTGTATTAAAGTCCTTTGTGATTATATAACCAGGAATAACACAAAATTATAATTTGTTCTACTAACATTTGTCTGTATATATTGTTCTATGTCCCTTTCAGGTAATTCAACAGCTCTGCAACTTTAAAATCTAACAGGGAACTATTTTTTATATCACATTGTGCACTCACAATATTCACTGAATAGCAGAGTTTACAGAAGACCTTAAAAATAACTAAGCAGAAAACTCGATACTGGCGAAATCTAAGGGGTAGCGCCATTAAACAAAAAGAAGAAAAAGAATGGTTGCAGTGCCATTTTGAATTTTAATAGCAAAGATTTGAGGAACACTGCCACTGTACCCTCACCCTGTGATTTAACATAGACAAGTACCTTGTACCCTTCACCAGCACCCTTATGCTTTAAAACTCTAATGCGGTAATGCTCATATCACTGCTTGACATCAGAAATAGGTACGAACAATGGCACATTAGACTATACATTTTTGTTTGTAAATCCCTCCTTTGCAACGGAACGAGATATGTCAATGTGTACCTTGATGTGCTGGCGTGTGTACAATGGCAATGCTTCCCTGACAATCACAAAACACTTCCCTGACAGACAAACTGTTTCACAAGGAGTATTATATCACTGTTTCACTAGGAACAACAATTATTTCACTAAATACTGACTTTGAAATAAATGCAATTAAAATTTAAACAACTATTTCTTATGCATACCATGCTCATCCCACGTTAATTTTTAACACATGATTCCACATTTCATGTTTTACCTAAATTTGAAAATGTTTGCATTTTATATAAGCAATTTTGTCGCATTATCCAATATTAAGCCATTTTCTGTGAAAATTCCAAATTATTGATTTCCATTGATTTCCAAACTACATAAGCTCTAGCATAAAGTATTTATTAAATTGTCTGTTTAAGAGATGTTCACCCATTGGTAGAATGGTTGCTTCTAAATAAAGAAGTGAATACTTGTGATGGCATGACTTACGACTTTAATTCTCACATTTTGTACATTTGTAGAAGCAATACCTCTCGCTAACAGCAAAGTCTAGTCAAGTTGTGTGAGGACATGGCTTTGCCATTTAAATGACGATTGTGCCAATGCCAGGGTTGGAAGACTCGTTGAAACACAATGATGAAACTTGCATGTTGAAGAAGGTTACAAGGATCCTTGAAAACTGTGTGCAGTCCCCAACTGTTATAGGCCCAGCATTGCAGACTACGATCTAAGCCCTATCCTGAGAAGAGACGCTTGCGCAACAGTGGGACGTGTAATTGGGTGACAATAATGATGATGTTTTTCCTTAATACAAAATTATATAAATAGGAACAATGTTAATCTTTGGCAGCTACTTAACATGTTTAGAAGAATATACCAACAATTTATTTTTAACTAAATTTTTTTTCATATTCATTTTGTTTGTTTAACTCTAGCATAAAATGTTTATGACATAATATGGAGAAAGTAGCATTATTAATTAATTATCCATAATTTTTTTTAAATGTAGCTACTATTTACCCATATTTTTTTCTTATTATTTGAGAGCAGTAGTACAGCTAGCAGTAGTAAACTTCAGAAGGTTACATAAGGTCCTAAATCAAGATAGTAGCAACTAAGTTCCGTAAATCGGGTAAATGCTCAAAGATTGTAAACTCAGATATAGGTCAAATCATAATCTCTGCAACAATCTAAAGTTCTGACCTTTTTAGCGAACTTTGAGCAACACGATCTGGGGCATTTTTTGTCACGGAGTTGGCGCTCTTCATCTTGACTGCTGGCGGCGGATTCGCTGAAAGCCTGCTGGAGCGAAGGTTGGCTGGTGAGCGGGGGTGCTGATGAGACCGATGTTTGCGGGGTTAACGGTGCGCGCGGGCTTAGCGGTGTTGGAGGCCCGTTAGGCCGCTCCCGGTCTGCATCGCCAGCCCCCCGCTCGCTTTCCACTACCTCCTCACTAGTTATTATCACGGATGGCGCGCGAACTCGCTTGGGGTTAAATATAGTCGGCAGGTCACCGTCCCTAGCCATGTTGCTTGGTTACAAACTTTATGTACACATTTCACACACCCGGCTTCGCTCTTATATTGTTGATTGAACACGTTCAAACATTTTTAACAGAAAAGTTACACTGGTTTATTATTAAAAAATGTCAGCTGTTTTTTATGTACTGAAAACATTTTGTCCTGTTTCGTAAAAACAGTTTGTTTTAAAATGTTTCAACACAGAAATGTTTAAAAAGTTAATTTTTCATTAATCATTCGAAGAACGTTTTGAACACAAATATTTCTCAGCCACTTCCCACATTTTCTTAGGAAATCAGGAAAATTATTTTACAATTCCTTTTTTTTTAGTATGCCAACATTTTTGTGAATGTTACTGTTTTGAACTGAATTACATAAAACTAAATAACTTGTGAAATATTTTAAATTTATAAACATTACAATTTGAATTTGCGTGCAATTAAATTACACATTTCAGTTTTTTTATAATAAATTAGAAGAAAGAGTCATAGTTTGTCTATGGGAAAAAAAAATATCTGTTTCATTCCATGCAAGTTTTTGTTATTAATAAGTATTTTAGGTAAATCAATAATATAAAATTTCTCATCTTTTTATATGCTTAAATACAAAATCGATGTGAGTGCTAAGAAAACTAAATCACACTTAAAGAAACGACTAGTTGAGAGATATGTTTTGGAGATAAATATTAATTTACTTCACATAGTATACTGAATGATTTTTAAATCTTGGCTCTAAAAAACGAATTGTCTTTAGTTTTAGATTGACATTGTTTTAGGTAGATGGCAGCACAAAATAATTCCTAATTTCGTCAGAAGAGGGAGATAATTGGTTAGCCTACTTGAAGCATCCGGGAACCTCGCCATAGTAGTAGACATGGCGGGTATCAACCTGGCTAAATGACGAAATAAATTTTGTTTGCTAATATAAGAACGTGTTAATTTCCTAGAAAAAGTGTTGATACTGAAAGACTAATTAAGTTGTATTGGATTAGGACAAAAATGCAGAATGTTGGACAGTCTGAAAACCGAAATATCGATAAGGTGAATGTGCAACTTGATGTGGTAAAATCGTCCACTCCTCAAAGTTCGGCTTCGAGTCCGGCCAAATCTGAAACCGAGACGTACTCAGGAGCGCCTGCCAAATACATGACGGACTCTTCGGAAAGCGAGGATGACTCTGTGTCCGAGGTAAAACGTGTTTTGTTTTTGGCAGAGGCGGTGGCAATGAGGGAATGTGCTATCTGTACCGCTCCAAATACTGCAAGGGACATCTTGTACGATCAAACGGTTCCTTCTTTACCCACGATGCCCTCCATCAGCATCATCTGTTCGGGAATCGTGTGTAGCGGGTTGCAAAGGGACATTCTATTTTCCATTCTCGACACAGTGCTAGTTGCTTGCCAAATATTCCGTAAAACGTCAGATAGTCCTAAGTACGTACGTACTACTGAGTAATGCATGAAATTATTTATGCCAGCCGCTCCTAGGCAGTATTCAATTGATTCTTTGTAATTCCGCGAAAGAAACGCGCGATTCCGCTTCAAGGTTCAATTTCACTGTCTATTTATGTTTTGGATAAGGTTTGGAGTAAGGTGGCCATGTTTCTGAAGTCACATGCATTCTGAGTGCAAATCTCAAAAGGCAGTGTTTTCATGAGGTTATTTGGACTCAAGTGGCGAATTATGTAATGTATAAGTGTGGTGGTGACAGAAGTAGTGCACCATAGTGTGTATTGTTTCATGTCGCACTCGCGACGCGCGTAACGCCTACTACCATTCGCGCAAAAATGGTTGGTGGTGAATTGCAAGGACCATTGACACTAACTGATAGCTGTGTTAGCTATATTACCATCCCTAAGCACCACATAGTAAATGCATCTCATATATTTCTCGTTGGTGTTTATAGATTTTGCTGGCTTGTTTGTGCCTTAGCAGGCCAGACCTGTTGGTAAGTCGAAGACAACATTAGTGAGTGCATCTGGCTTCCTCACCAATTGCTGTTGCCGTTTGAGTGACACTGACCGTTAACCTGCATAATGTGTGTGCAATGGACAGTTTATATCACATGTTTTGGTTTTCTTGATGTTGAATGGTCCTTGTGATTCTAACATGTGCTTGTGTCAGTGGCAGTGGTGGTGCTTCAATTTATCTGTGCTGGCTAACATTACTAACCTGAAACTGTGTTTTGTTTCTGCTGAATAGTGAGGTTGGCTGTTTTTTTATGTTGCAAAGTAAGACTGAAGCATTCTGCCAGTAGTGCTATATTGAGTTAATTTTATTTAAAAATTATCAAATGTATGTACAAAGGAAAATTATCAACATGGTGTGTGAATATTTATGTTCAAAAATATTGATAAACTGCCTTTGACAAAAGTATGCAACTTACATAGTTTTTCATATATTAATGTTTTAACTCATGATTGACTTAACAAGGCAGAATCTCTTTATTTAATGACATATTGTGCTGCTTACACATATTATTTGTTTCTATAGCATATTTTGTTTAAAATTTGCATGATGTATTTCTCACAATTGAATTATTTTGTCAACACATTCAATCCAGAAATGAGTTTGTTTAGTGCGAAGTGGGAAATATTGGTTTTAAGTATAATTGTTTCTTATATCGAAGTTTAATATTCTGTAACTTAAATAATCAATTGAAATTAATATTTTACAACAGTGTGCAATAGTTTTTCTAGATTTATTATAATGTAGTCAAAATTTTATATCATTCCACTATTTAAACTTGTAAACTGTATCAATTTTTTACTTGAACATATCTGAATAAATACTACTTATTCATCCATAAGAAGTTCATTGCTTGCCCCCAAAATGTTAAAGGACTATTTGACTTTGCCTTTTTCAAATTGAATTAACAATGGCTTGTTATTATTTTGTTAAGTTCTGTCAATTTAGGTTGACAAAATCTACACTAATACAGGTGTATTTGTGTTAAACTATGAATCAGCAAACACTAGTAAATTAAAACGGTGATTCAAATTCACTTATTTACATACAAGTTACTAAATTTAAACTTTATGTTGTGCTTGCTAAGAATCACAGTGACATAGTGAATTATCAACTTTACAGCTGTGGAATCTTTTAGAATAGATGATAACATTTTTGCCTTATAAGCTTTCAATCATTGCTGCTACAAAATTATACTTGAAGCTCATGTGTTGTATATTTTAGCATAAGAAACATTAAAATAATATTCATAATTGTTTATTTCCAGTCATTTTAATACCTTATTAATATATAAATAAAAGAATGCAAATTTTGAACACATTCATGCAAAATGCTTTTTTATGAATACAAAACTAGGAATTAACTGAAGTTATGTAACTCTAACATGAAATAAAGAAGATAAAATTTTGATTTTGATACATTTTAAAGCTCTGTAACTAGACAATGAAAATATGTAAGAAAATTTAAGATGTTCTAAAGAAAGGCCAGGTCAAGAGTAACCCTTAACTAAAGGGTATGTGTGATAGATAGGTGAAAGAATATATTATTAGTATCATAGCAAGGGAAGATTTTAGTCTCTGCGTGCTCTAGTGAGAGATGATCATTAAGTGTGTACAGTATATTTGAAGAAAACTGAAGAAATCATATTTTGCAACCAGTTTCCTTATTTACACTAATTTATTGTTATCAAAACATGTATAATGTTCATAAATACACAACAACAAGTATTTACAGTTTAAATAATCATTAAAATCTTGAAAAATAACACTTTGCAACTGAGTATTGTTAAGATTGACGAAGCAGCATTAAAAAAATTGCAATAAGCGATAGTAATTAACATGTTAGAAAACTTTACTCGTAACGGTGATAGGTCTCCTATCTAATATAATCCTACAATTACTGTAACACACCTAAGCTGTTCAAACACCCCATGGTGTCACTGACGTCGTAACCGTTACTCTCATTTACTACAAAATTAATATTTGTATTATTTTGTAAAAATAATGTGATTTACTCTTCCTGTAACAATTACTTTATTTTATTTTATTTTATTTATAAGGTACACAAACAGAATGTAATCATCACATTGGTAACATATACAACTTAATACATAAATATACTAGATCACATTCCAAAAAAAACAGTGTACACAGCATGATAAAATTTTCTTAGCAAGTAACATGATTTAAAAAGTACATTTTACAAAATTTTACGAAATGAAAACAAAATGCAAAAGAATAAAATATTAAACGAAAAAAAATTAATAAAAATTACAGAGTGATTTGTTTCATAATCCATAATAACCATTTAATACAACACAAAATTATTAAAAGTTAAAATTCAAGCGATACATGCAATTGCTTCTTGTATAAATATATTTTAGAATTAAAAACGTCCAGATGAGCGTTACCCTGCTTAATTACTATAACTAAAATGCATAATTCCACATTGACAGGCGGAGATGGAGGAAGAAGGTGCTGGTGCAGATTCGTCCAAGTTCCTACTGTCCCACGATGACCCCGAGCAGGCTGTTGACCCTGAGATGCAGGCCAGACTTGAAGCTCTACTCCAAGCTGCCGGTAAGTTGTTATTATTTATTTATTGGAAGAATTGTAATTGTTGTAACATGTAAGAATAATAGATAATATAATAACATATAAATAAAGAAGTACCAAATCTTCAACCAGTACATAAAATGTTTCTTGGAAAAGGGGGATAATTTTGAGGTGTAAACATTAACACTATTATTCCGTTGTACTGTTCTTGTTAGAAGGTACTAATTAACAGATTTAGCCGGTGTCCTTTTACCAAGTACTTCCAAGTAAAACATATTGAGGTAACAATGGGACAAGATTTTGTGATTTTTGTGGCCTTTTGTATTCTTTCAATTAAATGCTTTAGAAGAGGTTTGTTCAGTAACTGATTTATGGGACTGTTTCTCAACCAGATGAACCAACGATTGGAGATTTCATTATAAAAAAAAACCGACATTAAAATTTTGTGAAATAACATTTAGGTGCCAAGTTTTATTGAAATTGGTTAGCAGAAAGTGGGTGAAACGTAATAAACAGAATTCGTCCCCTAATTTGCCACCTTAGGGGTGGAGTTTATTTTTCAAAATTGAATAAGACCACTACTGAGGTACCCTTTTCCAACAAAAAAAGAATCGTCGAAATGTCGATTGAGAACCTCCTCCTTTTTTTAAGTGGGTTAATAAAAGCCTAGAAGAAAGCTAGTGAGAGAGCTGTACCCACTAGTGGATAATTAAAGATATGATGGATGGAGTTTGACTTATTGCAACATAGTACGTAACAAGTAGCTTGCAGAGTCGGAAGCTTGATGCTTTATGACGAGTCCTGAAAAAATGACCATTTAATGTGAACTCGGTGCTGAAGCGTGATAAGTGGGGTACGACCCTTATTAGACCTTGGCCTACTACATTATCTATACACCCACTTAATTTATTTAGTTAGTATAACTATTGATGCCAATTTGGTGTTCAAATTTAAGTTGAGTGCAGCGGCTACATTTTTTTTAAATAAGACACTACGCTTAATCAGGTTTAAAACTGCGCAGAAGGAGACAAAAGTTTTGTGTGTACAGTTAAAGGCTAGCTATACACACCGCAACAAAGTGTACTAATATTTCAGCTGGTGTACGATCACCATAAGTTTGTACAACATAATATGTTAAAAATTGTAGTAACGGCACGGCGTAAGTTTAAATTCGTAAACAAACATATTGGTTTCTCAAACAAAGCAAGCTGGGTCAATCGTATATTTATTGTTTTTAAAATGAGTTATCTTTGTCGTCAACTCATTGTACGTTCCACTGTTGTGCACGGGTTTCATTCAACCCTGTTTGGATTCAGGCTACGGTTCGCTAAGCTGGCCTCATGCAAGTTGGAGGACTTCACTTGTTTTGCAAAGTTGTGAACCGTCTGCAACATGCAGATCCCATCACTATTTTTTTTTTTTTTTTTTGTCAAGTATTACTAGTAAATATTCACAAATATACATAATGTTGACTACCACCGCTTCAACTATGAATGGTTGTACGAAGTTTCATAGTTAATATTATTGACTCCGTAGCATGAGTGTGATTTAGACTCCACCACATCCGTCGCAGCGGGACTAGTTGAAGTTTGAGTTGCCAGAGTAACAACAATTTTATTTTTGCAACAAATAACACCTTTTGCAGGACAGAATTCAAACATTTGCAACATTTGTTATTGAATGAATGTAAAGAATTGGTGTCGATTTGTGGTGGACACACCGCGGCCACCAACTGACTCCTCCAACTGACTCAGTTCGTTGGTCTGAGCCGAAGTTAGACCAACTGAGCAGTAGACCGGGTTCGGTCTACTGCTATATACTGCCATAATTCTTCATTAGCTGTTTCCAAATCATGAAAAGTTTTTTTAAATTTTTTTTAGTCATTTATTTGTACAAACGTAGATAACATTTATTGTCAATTCGTCGTTGGTATTACACAATGAAAATAAGGTTCTACAGAGAAAATAATTATTCAAAATCCTATACGATTGTTTTTAATATGAATAAAATGCCTTTCTGTGAAATTGCACACCGGTTTTCATAGTGTCGCTATCTCCGAGTTCCCGGGTTCGATACCTGGCCTGGTCAATATAGACAACTAACTCATCTATATTGTCGCGGGTCTCTGGGTGTTTGTGGTACCGTCGTTGTTTCCGATTTCCATAAAACAAGTGATTTAATTATTTACTTTAGAATCAGAGCAACGTGTGTGATGTTAGCGTGTCTAATGTTTTATATTTACGTACCGTCGTGTAGAAAAGTCACAATTAATTAAAAATATATTAATATGCCAGACAGTCACACCACTTAACTGGTCTCAAACTACTCCTTTTGCTGTGAGTACTAAATCAACGGAATTCGGAGCGCTACTTATAACACCCAAGCTAGAAACCAATTTTGAAAAATTCTTTTCCCAAATTGGTCCTACCCGGAATCGAACTCGGGACTTCCTCGTTCAACATCCACAGTGCAAAGCGTTAGGCCACCGAGGTCGTCAATAGTGACGTCATAACCGCGTTACTGTCTATGACGTAACTGTATATACCTACATCACAGAAGTTGTATAATACTATCTTTTTTTTTACTTATGTAGCTCTTTTTTGAAGCGCGAATTTCAGTAAGTTTAAAAATGTACTGAATATTATTAAAAATTAACTCAACGAAAAATGCAATATAGAAATAGAAAACGTATAATTACAGTATATAGACTATAGGAAAATACAATATATTGTTATATCCACCAATCTAAAACCTATAAGGCTACTGTCAGTTGCTGCACTATGGGATCCGAGTACAGTAGACCAAATTAGTTTTATTAAATGAAACTTTTTTAAATTTATTAAATGTAACTTTTTAAACCGCGTATATTTGTTTTTTCAAACAAACCAACGTTTCGGACCCTTTACAGGTTCCATGGTTCACGGGATGTTTTATTTAATAAGTTTTTTTTTTTTCGATAAGTAGGCAAGTTATGATAACGAGTAACTTGATTTAAATTTTTTTTTAATTTGTGGAAAAATATAAAAATAAATTTTACTATCCATAATGATTATGGGACACTAACAGCCTCGGTGGCCGAACAGTTGCCATGCCAGACTGCCACGCATAGGTACCGGGTTCGAGTCCCTGCCGGGGAGAAATATTTGTTTGGCCTACATTTATTTCTCTCGTGAGTTTAGCTGTAATTTGTGTATGTCTATATGTGTGTCCATGGCACCCGCGATACAGGGTTTTCCCAGTGCGCGGCCATGAGTGTGTGCGCGTTAAAAAATTTTTTTCGCAAGTATTATAATTACACCATTTTTTTCATTAATTAGTATCATGGAACAAATTAACAATTAATTTTATTTTTGTCATTAATTGATATCGATGTCGCTTTATCGATTACTTGACTACCGATGTCTTACAACACTTATACAACTTTCGACTGTAATGACAAACAAATAATGAGTGTTGTTACGGTTATTGAGCTCTATACATACTTGGTAAGTAACAGTCGTCATGTTGTGTTGTCATGCAATTAATGTACCTTGGGAATTTCTAATTTCTCATCATACACACGATACTAAGCAGCAGTACTGTAGAGATCACATATAAATAATAATCTTTGCGTCTCCTTGCTCTTGAAGATCATTTATTAATTTTATTAACTCCTTAAGAAAGTTCGTTCGTCCAAGAAAGTACTGTCTCCTTACCTATTTCTACCGCCAAGCATTAATGTGAGCATTACTGAGTTTCGGTTTTGAAGGGTAAGGGTGCTGGTGAAATTATTGGCACGTGGGGCTTAAAAATGTATGTGTCAAGGTGACAGTAGACCGTTGTCTTACGTGTTTAAGTCCAATTTGAAAATAAATAATTAGTCTACTGCCATTTCTCCTGTTCATTTGTTTTCATTTGCTTGTCAGTGGTTTGAGGTTTACTTTGCGTTTTGAGGTTGTTGGCTACGCACAGACTTCAAAAGACAATTTTCGAAATGAGAGTGTCCGGAACTTACTCGACTCTTTTGAGTCAATATTATAAGCTTTGCTTTCTACAGTATTAACCCAAAAGGAATAGGGTATCGTAAACCGTATTGTCGTGAAAAAACCCTTTTGAATTTCGTATTACAGCATCTTTGTACGGGAAAAATCTTCCACCTTCCTAAAATCCTATCAACCATCTTTGACTACCTGGGCCGAATTTTGCACAATATGCCATACTTGCTCGAAACTCTTTCCATCACGCTTTTAATGGTGTAGTCACGAGACCAGCTCGGCACCATCCAGCAGTTACGTTGGCATATGTCACAATCGCTATTCAGTTGAGCTGCAATCGCTTTGCAGTTGAAGTACAATTGCTATGCAGTTGACGTACAGTCGCTATGCAGTTGACCTGAGGAGAGATACCCCACGGTATCACTCATTCCACTGCCGACCGGCACTTCTACTACAGTTGTACCTTGGCAAACTTGGAAGTCACTAAATAGGTTGCCTTCCCAAGTCGGCTGCAGCAAGGGACCATGCACTGGTGGGGTTACAGCTCGGAGAGTGCGTATCTCCCTACACCTATACATGCGAGGTCCTGTACGAATCCACTGGTAATGCTGTATCAGTCGCTAAGTATTGTTCCTCACAAATGTAAACGTCAGAGTGGACACGCCAAGAAGTTGACCTGCAGTCGTTCAAATCTAAATTGCTTCCCAACTACATTTCAACTGCTATTTTCTAATAATTTTATGTAATACTAAGTGACGGGGCGAACAAATCGAGCACCTGGTGGTGAGCGACACGCCTGTCCATAGCAGGTGCAGTGCCACTCAGAGCTTTCAATCGTAAATCGAGATATAAGTTGGCAAATCTCATGTGCCTATAATTTCACCAGTACTCTTCAAAACCGGAACACAGTAATGCTCACGTTACTGCTTGGTGACAGAAATAGGTAAGGTGGCAGTACTTCCCTGGACGAACTCTTTTTTACGAGGAGTTCTACTGCTACTCACGTTGTATCAGAGTCTCGTAAACACGGTAGTGGCAGTGTGCGTATGTCAGTAGTGTTGGCGGCCATAGCTGCTCACAGGTTCTTTCTAAACTCATGGAAATATTAGCCGTCTATGTAAATCGGAGAAGACAACTACCAACACCATTAAATAGATTGTTTAAGGAGTCGTTAAAACGGAAACCCGACACGACTATAAAGGAACGAGACCGAGATACTGGTAACTGCTTCCTCGGTTCCAACAAACCACTATGAGAATCATGTCGTAAATACCAATTTTCACACAACACCGTAGTAATCAGGTAATCATTTACGATTAGGAATAAGTGTGGTGCCGATTTACAATTACTCTCAATGATGACAAATTAAGACATTCCTAGCGACAGACCTAGCGTCATATCGTCTCTTATATCACTGACAATTTTAAAACTTTACTGACAATTTAAACTATAATGAATTATTCACTTCACAAAGAGAACCTTATACTACGAATCGTCAATTTTACGTTCTAGATTTTTTTTCCTTAACATGTGAAGATACGTCCGTTCCTGATAAAGCGATATTTCTAATGACAAATTAAAACATGCAAGCGTCATATCGTTTCTTCAACTCAACTTCAACTTTTGTATCTACGGCTTCGTCGTTTTGCGCGACGATTTCGCCAACGTCAGGGTTGAAAGACATGTAGTGCGGTGGTGAGATACATCACTGACAATTTTGACAGACCATTTAAACTGTAGAATTATTTATCGACAACCTACAATTGCTCTTTTCGATTTTTTTCGTCCAGTGTGGGAATAGTCCGTTCCTTGTATTTCAGCGTAACACTTTTACGCGTTGAACTTGTCGTAACGGAACAAAATTGTGTGGACGTAATTTCAACTTCATTTGTTAGAAGCCTCAACGAAAAATGTACTTTTGTATTTTTCAAATCACCTAATATTATTAATTACATTACGAAATTCGTTTTTAAAACATATTTGACGTAACTCCTCTTATGCCATTTTTCTATGAGGGGTACTAAATTTACATAACTTAAGTGCTGGTGAAATTATTATGTCTCAAAGTGACAGGCGCAGTGGCAGTGCCCATCAGGTCTTTGCTTTATTGACAGGCGTGTCGCTTACCACCAGGCGCAGGGCTTGTTTGTCTCGTCACTTAACATCATAATAAAAAAACATACAAATTAAGTTCAGGTACATGCCACTACAGAGATTCGAACTCTCAACCTCTGAATTGGGAAGCAATCGTTTTCCGACTGGGCTACCACTGCTCTTGTAAAAGGATAAAATAACAATAATATTTTGATTACATAACTTCTGCCTTGTCCTCTATTTCTAAATCAGTTGCATCCTATTGTACCATAATGCAGTCTTTGTACCGGTCTCTATTTTTGTCCTGTCCTGTCATATTCCACGCGAATATAAGTATAATTCCATTGATTCAACGCACTTCCAAACACAGCACATACGGGGATAGTTAGTACAGACCACCTGGTCTGTTAACTCTGCAATTTCAGCTCCTATACCTTACAATTAATGTTTATATGATCTAAGCTCAGCAATTTACAAGGTGGTTTAACAATATCCCCATTGAAATGATATCTAAAGTATTAATGGATGATCGGAGAGTGGAGGAATACCTGAAAGCTATTCCTTTTGTTAATCTTGAGTAACGATAGACAAATTACAAGTTGAACTATATATCTCACACATGAAACCAAATCGACCCTGGAAAGATAAAACGTCTAACGTGCATTTGGAACAAATAAAACATATAAGACATAAAATTAGATTGTTATAATTATTAATAACAAAGATCGGACAATAAGAAAAATTAGTTCGATCCGGCTGGATTCGAACCTACATCCTTACACAATCCGTGCCAGATGCTCTGCCAATTAAGCCGCGGAACGAACCAGCCTTCCGTATCACGAATCAACCAAACTTGGCTGTATGGTAAACGGCCAGGAAGACCACAGCATAGAAGTTGTTGCATAGAGCAAGCCAGGAGTGCTTTTATTAAAATGAGCCACCTCGTTTGCAATCGTAGTCTCAAACTATCGACAAGATGCAGTTTAGTGCGGTGCTACATATTTAACTCAGGCATTATGTAAACGGTTAGAAGCCTTCGAAATGTGGGTTTATCTAAGGATTTTAAAAATATCGTGGAAGGATACAGTCACCAATAAAATCGAATTGGGGACGATGCACAAAAGCTTGGAGCTCCTGAAAACAGTAAAAAGGAGGACGCTGAGGTACTTCGGGTACATCATGCGCAGTGATATATACTCTCTACTACAACTCATTCTGCAGGGAAAAATCCAGGACCGCAGAAGACGTGATCGTAGAAAAACCACACGGCGTCAAAATCTTGCAGAGTGGTTCAACATAAGTACCACAAAACTGTTCCAAGCCGCAACTTCGCAGACCCAAATGGCCACAATGATAACCGACCTCCGGTAGGAGATGCCACCCCAAGAAGAAGTACGAAACGAATTTTTGTACGTGCTTCGGGCAGATCTTTGTGTTCTTTTGGTTTCTCACGACTTTTTTTCCCTAGCGCCATCTGTGAGAAATTTATTTCTTCACTCAGAGAGGTACCTTTGCAGCTACCATCACTAACTATAGATAGAGATGTCGCTATAATTGTAATTTTTAAGGTTTTTGAATGTCACGATCTTTTACTACCATTATATATTATATTAACCCCTGTCTGGCCAATACTTTTATACAAATAAAACCTCACAATAAAACAACACCTTATACACAAATACGCCTTGAAATATTTGCGAACTTGAAATTCGCATTGACGTTCATGAATAACACAACTTTCCGTTCCGGGAAGAGCGTCGTTTATTAAAGTGAATACTTGTTTAAATAGTATCGATCTCATTTTTTATGTAAATTACTTTTCGATAGCTGATACATTTTACAAAGTATTCGGTATTTAAAAAGCATTATGTACTCCGCTAAGAAGATAATTTGATCCAATTCCTGCGTTCTTTTAAACTGTGCCTTAAGTCATGTGTTGTTTTTAATATTTTAAATATTGTTATTGTATTTTATTTATCGTTTTTGCTCAAGTTTGTTTGATAACATCGTGTTTAAACTTCATAGCCTGCAGCATAGTTGCCGTCCGGCAGTTTTTTTATGATATCAAGCGAAGGGACGAACAAATCGTGCGCCTGATGGTAAACGACACGCCTTCCCATAACACTTCATAACAGTAACATTGCCACTCGTAGCTTTAAACCGCAGAGATCTGAAGAGCACTGACACTGCGTCGGTTACCTTGAGACATTTGACAAGTCCCATGGGCCTGTAATAACACTACAGATCATTTACGGTGAGAGTGCCCATGAGTTCCTCTAGATCATTCCGCCCGCCCTCTTTTACCATCGGACTTCCAGGCTGGATGGATCAGGCGCCGAATATCCACTTTACAAAATGTCTAGCGGACGCAAAACATCCATTTCGCAAAATGTCTCTTTCGCAAGGATATCATCCTTACTTGGATGATATTCCTTAATTAATAAACTCATTTCGTCAAGGACTGGAATTCTCTACCTTCGTCTTTGTTCCCAAGCACATACGATATGTGACGGAATAGGTATCTTCTTGGCAAGCTCGTTCCATTGTAGACCCCAGTCTTTGCACCAACCAAGGCTAAGTAGTAGATGGCATACCGCCGCTATAGAAGGTAGCCCAACAGACGCGAGGCGTTAACTTTGGCAAGCTAGATCCGCTGTTCCCATTGATTTTATCACTTCAATCGAAAGTCTTCCCCCCCGGGTCCGAGTTGCAGTTATATATGGAAGTAACTGTATTAATTATCTTACAACACTAGTTTGCCGATGTAAAGACAACATGGTGAAATGTGGCTGTATCATAGAGTTAACCAGAAATAGAGACGAAGTGTCATTTAATTTGTTTGAACACTATTCTGCCATATCATTAGTGTGACAACTGCGCTCAGATTGGCCAGCCCGAATTCGAATCTAGACGAACATAGCTGTTTTTCTCACACCACCGAATGGAACAGCCCTCCATTGTTAGAGATATTATCTTTATTACAATAAATAAAGAATATTTTTGAAATATACGTACACGTACACACGGGTCAGTTGTAGGCGCTATACTATTTCAGCTTTCTAATTTGTGATTTCAGCGCAAGCAAGAGTTGTGATATAAGGCCCATTTGCCTGATGAGTTGCCAGGGATGGATGACCCTTATTTCGTCTCTATTTCTGGTTATATAAGCGATGATTCTACCTATAGGAACTACAATAACTTGTTACGAAGTAATGATTAATTTGTAGCTTATTGATCGAAGACAAAGAACAGCGATTTCGATCCTTATCCGAAAGTTGTGAACCATATTCGACTTGCAGGTTTCATCACGATGTCTTCCTTCACCGTAAATCTCATAGTAAATTTCAAATTAAATTTGTCACATAAATTCCGAACCTCTCGGCCTCGTTTGAGACGCTATAGATCAAACCATTAGGCTACTACGGTTTTTTTTTTCAAGTTTAAATTTTTTTATTTCTACAGTTTCAGATAATTTTCTTAGAAACTGATTGGTCGGTAACGTTTAATTAATGCTGTGTACATGATTAATTAAAGACAAAAGAACAGCGAACATTGCGACTCTGATTCCACCGCGTCATTTCATAACCGTTCAATGCTATGCCAATTTTCCTAATTCCAACTTTAACATTTTCAATTTCTACAGTTTCAGATAATTTTCTTATGAACACATTTATTCGTTGACGCATAACTGATGCTTGATACGCGCTTTATGTTTATTATGTAACGTTGCTTACGCGTATATAATTTTTGCTTTCTTCCTCCTTTGTATTGTTTTTTCGTAAATTTTAGATATTTCACATCTAGCTACTTTGTCTTAGACCTGACTGGTATGTTCCTGCGAGTCTCCCAAAGCCCGTTAATCTTTATCCATGAAAACAGCGTTTCAGCACATTATGTCAATCTGTACTGTAACTCGCTCATTCTGTTACGATATTGAACAATAAAATATCGCCTCTTGAAAACCGACAGCGTCACTAAACTTTTGTTTTTCAAACTCAGAAACTTTAGTGTCCATTTCCCTATAGTTAACCTTTTTCGTTTAGTGACGCTATCGATTTAAATGGGCGAATTATATCTTAGTTCGGCGCTCAGCGGAAATTTTAAAAACCCCCTCCGTACATTGCATAAATACACACTCTCACGGCACTTCGCATACCATTCTTATGGATATGTAGCCGCGTACTGGATTTTCAACTCTATGATCATAGTACGTCGGGCGAAGTTATAAGTGTCGGAACGTGCAACGTCATTTCTAAGCAGACGAGGCAAGCAACGCCGCAGACGGCGACACTTGTCTAAACGAGAAGCGTACGGCGATTTTATTTTTATCATTACTCTCAAGTTATCATAACACATTTCTGTATTTATTTTCACATGCCACGTTAGCATCTGTAAACGAGTGTTTCTCGTTGATATTGTTACAAGCAATTAATCAGACTATTACGTGACTGGATTAAGCTACGAAAGTTCTGTAACGGTCTGTCACTTTTACCTGACGGTGTGTAGAGGGATGTAGTAATTGCACCCTTCAATTAGTAGCGGTCACGCTATAGACTGCACCTGGCAATTACGTTAGCCGCGTTCGCTTGTCCCGCGAACACGCCACAGCCGGATTGATAACCGTCCACTAGCTTACCGCGTCTCACTCCGCGTCCGCGCACCACCACATGTTCTCGAGTCTCGACCACCATACCGCCACGGGTACAACGCTTACTGCCTATCGTGTTTTCTACACGAGTAACGTTTATACTACACTACAAAAAGGTTGCTATCTAATTCGAAAGTGACGTGATAATGTGACGTTTATCGGAAGAATGTTCTAAGCATGACGTGCATACGGACTTTACTTACAAATATTTTCGTTCCTATATTCGCATAATAACTTCAATAAGGATTGTTTCGAGGTATCGTTTTTGGATACATCAAGTGTTTTCCTAAAATGACGGAATAAGGCTTACTTTCATCCTTTTTCATTGACTAGACGTAGTTACTGATGTTACATAGTTCTACATTTTTTTTCTCAATGATTGCTTTACTAAGATTTTAAGGCGGTGAAAATAGAGTCACAGGTCAGAAACACTTCTATTTATACTTGACTACGTCGAAGACTAAATTAAGCGCAATTATTGATGTATTTCTCTAGTAAAAGCGCACTGGTCAAATTTCTAAGAGTTCTGTTTTTAATCTTTTTTCGATTACAAAAGACCTTTGAGCTTAAATCGTAGATACCTAGGAAATGAAACTATATTTCCGGTTGAGTCAACCGTAACCATGGGACCTGTAAAGGGCCCGAAACGTTACTTTGTTTGAAAAAACAAACATACGCGATTTAAATTCGGAAAAATAGTTTCATTTCCTATGTGTAACAGTCGCGAAAACCTAAGAACTCGTAGATACCTAATTAGTTTAAAAAAGTTACGCGTTTAAGCAAGGCGTTGTTACATGATACCATCGCAAAAGGCCGGGTGGAACCCGGCCTTAGTCCCGGACCTTTTTCGCTGCATTCTCTTACGTTTATAATTTATAAAATCGATATCTCGACATAATCGAGACTTACAAAGCAATTATCCCTGCAAAGTACTTTTATTGACATTGTTGTTATATTACCATTAAAAGGTAAATACCATTCATTTACGTATTATATAAATGCATATTTGTATAATCCTTTTAGCAATTAACATACTTATTCAACCTATTATTTTCTTTGCTGTTCGCATTGTCTCTGTTCTGGGTTTTTTGAAGCTCACTGAGTGATTTCAATGTTCAGGGAATTCCATTGAGACCAGATACAATTATTTGAATATTTGAGTAGCAGTAGAGCTCCTTGTGAAAGAGTTTGTCCAGGGAAGTACTGCCACCCCACATATCTCTGCCGCCAAGCAGTAATGTGAGCATTACTGATAATTTTATCTCTTTCCTAACAAAGTAAATTGTAGAGACAAGGTTTCATAGCGTACTTGTAGTAAATAACTGCACAGGAAACTGAATACGTTAGCCCATGATATGACTAGTTAGAATGACTGTGGAGGTTGATTAATGCAAAACATTTCTTTTTATGATATCGAGTGACGGGACGAACAAATCGTGTGCCTGGTTGTTAGTGACATGCCTGTCCGTAGCAGATGCAGTGCCACTCAGAGCTTTAAATCGAACAGACCTGGGGGCTCTGTCACTGCGCCTGTCACCTTGAGACATGAATTGGTAATTCCCATTTACCTGTGATTTCATCAACATCCTTACCTTTCAAAACCTGAAAGCAGTAATGCTTACATCGATACCTCCAATACACACTACACCTATTAAATTTTTTGGTCGTCTCCTTTTTATTTTGTTTTTATTTTTTCACAAAATTAGTTTCTTTTGTTCGTTTTTCGAATTTTGTTTTTTGTTTCTTGATTAATTTTTTTCCCAAAATTCGTAGAGATATTAGGTTGCTAACAGATTGCGTGCATGTTTGCAGTTAATGCGTGAAGTCGAAATCAACTTCATGCAGTCGTGGGCTCGGATAACGACTTCACGCATTAACTGCATGCAGTCGAAACCGATTTCATGCAGCCGAGATCGACAGCGTGCAGTTAATGCGTGAAGTCGTTATCAACTTCACGCATTAATTGCAAACAAGCAGTCAATCTGTTAGCAACCTATGTAAATAAAATAAGGCTGTTTATATTAAAAACAGAAAGTGACCAAAAATTAAGTTGGCGTAGTGTTGGTTGGAAATATCGACATTACCGTTTGTCGGCAAAAATGGCCAAGGTGGCAGTACTTCCTTGGACGAACTCTTTCACAAGGAGCTCTACTGCTACTTATAAATGTCGCTGCTTTGCCAGAATAGTGACCCAAACAGAAATATTGTATATTTTGGCTTAATGGTTAAAACCAGTCATGTCAATTCGTCGGCTTTGCGCGTCAGATACGCCTGAGTTTTAGATTTATTTATTTTTTTAATATAAAAAAAAACTATAATAGTAATTAGAAAGAAAGAAAGAAGAATGCAAATGCATTAATTTTACTACAAAACCGAAGAAAAAATTAGAGACAAAAAAATTAAAACGTATATACACAAATAAATATTTACAAAATAAATGAAAACACACATTATTCCATAAACAAGGACATTAAGTACAAAGATACATTCTTGTTCCCTGCACTGATTTTACTTACCAAGGCACTGTGAAATTCATAAATCAGTATAATATTTAACAGTAATTCAACTCCCGTTCTCCGTCCAACGTACGTCCGAATTACTGTCAAATAAGTAATACTCGACTAAATAAAAAAACAATGTCAAATAAGAAGCTTCATTCGCATCATGCGTTTTTTAATTTCGTCAAGTATTACATATTTAACAGTAATTGTTTCGGACAGAGAACGAAAGTAGACCCCTAGATATGAGAAGTTCATTAGACACTGCAGAGTGTGAACACGCAGCGGGTTAATGTGAGACACCAGTAATTACTGCCAGCACTGCCAGCAGATGTTGAGTACGAGACGGACCTATACTCTAGAAATCCATCAATACTTATGTTTACAGAGCAATGGACCGCGGCATTTGTCAATTAACACGATTCGTTCGCAATTATACAACCAACGACACAGAGTCATTAGACATATTTGATGATGCAATCATAACATACTCGTAGATATTCTCAGTACAGAGTACTAAAAAAACCGACCTCAAAAGTACGTGGAGTTACTCTATAAGTTACTCTATAATCTATAAGCTAAGTTTTATTGAAATATCCCCTAGTTCGCCACTGTACGGGACATGACACAGGAGATGATAAAAATCGGTTCTCACTACTCAAAGTATATTGAAAGAGAAAAACGCCTTGAATTGGAGAATAACAAAACCAATCATTAAAATAATTGCTCCTTAAGTAAAATTTAGGCGATATTTATAAAAATGAATGTTCATGCGTGATCAGCCACCCTTAGAGGTGGATGATTTTCTTCAAAATGAAATGAGACCACTATATGAAAATCGGTTCACAAATACCGGAGTTATCGCGTAACATATATGCAAAAAAAAACATACAGTCGAATTGAGAACCTCATCCTTTTTTTGAAGTCGGTTCAAATACTTGTGTGGTTTATAGCGACAATTTGAACATAACCAGTGAACAATCAAGTTGAACTCAATATCGTTTAGGGTCAATTTACAATGCCGCGGTACGGAATGGAAGCAATTTGTTGTAACGAAATAGTACAAAGCATAATGAACTTTATGCCAATTATATAATTTAAAGCCAAAAAACAGAACGCGCGACTTTCGGAAAAATCTCGCGCAGTCTTGGGGAACTCCGTTCCGCAGCCCAATGTAAATTGAGCTTTAAACTGAAAACAAAGGCTTTTCAGTTGTATACCCTTGGTTTTTGCCACACGTGGTAAAAGGGCAAAATTTTAAAGTGTTGTTTACTATATAACATAGTCTCCTTTTAACTCTCCCAAAACAGGGAGGTTTCTATTTCGTAATACTTCCACATATGTAGGTACGTACAAGATTTCATCAAAACCTTCTTGACAAATTTCGCTATTGAAACGCAACGAAAACTTTGTAATTCGAACCTTTACATATGTAAACACATGTTGCCCTGCAAGGAGATTCCAAAGTAGGCGTGCAACAGTGATACTTGAACTAAAACTGACGAGAACAAAGCACGTGGATAGGCTTGATAAAAAATGGAAAAGGCATGATGGTAAACCTAGATTTAAGAGCTCGACTCGTTCTCAGTGTTGTAAATGACATTCCGTCCTGTGCATTGCTTTTTCAATAACATTAGTTATGCGATGTGACCCCTTCAAGGCCGTTCCCTTAAATAGAGAAGAAATTCAAAGCACTTGACGATGACTTGGTTGCAGTATTTGAATTAAACGAAGTACATATTTATTTACAACAAAAAAAAAATCAATGACTCAAGCCTTCTCTATCATAAAAGGTATGTTAAGGGGTGCATCAACATGGTCTGATCAAATTTTAACTGGTTTTCCGTATGGTATTTACGATGAACCACCGTAGCAAGAACTTGCTTCAAAAATTCCTAAAAATTATTTCGGTTCCCCATGCGAAATGTATCAACCAAGTATATGCACGGCGAACTGTTGTGAATGTTTTTTCTCTCACCAATTTTAATCTATGTTCATACTAAAGTTGTTTATTATATCTAGCTTATTTATGGACGGTCTGTTTTTGGTAAGCTCTGTTTCTCGCTTTCGAAAAATTTCGCCTACACGCAAGTGTCATATTTTCTAAACAAGTATCAAAATTTCAATCTATAACCCATTTAGGTTCTAGATTCATTTTAGTAGAAGTCATGTGACAAACTCGGCTGTGATGTTGCTAGTCTCATGATGTTTCTAGAGTAGCAACGGAGCTTCCGATTACATTGTACAGAGATAGACGTGACACTGCCATCCAATGCTTTTCTTAATGCACTCTCGCATAGAGACTGGTCATATAAATAGCTGGTAATTTCATTTTCGAAAAGGGAGATGACCTAATTAAAGGTCATTAACAATAATTATAACTATCGAGTTCTTAGGTTTTCGCGATTGTTACACATAGGAAATGAAAGTATTTTTCCGGATTTAAATCGCATATATTTGTTTTTTCAAACAAACCAACGTTTCGGGCCATTTACAGGTCCTATGGTAAAAACCCTTGGTTGATCCCCTTAGGGTCGTATTCCAGAACTCTACTCAATGCTCAAGTCAGGATTTGAGTATGATTCAAAGCACTCGAAATCATACTCAAGTCCTTGCCATTAGGGTCGTATTTCCAGTGCTTGTGTTTCCAGTGTAATCCTGACTTGAGCTTTGAGTAGAGTTCTAGAATACGACCCTTAGAGGTGAAATATTCTCTTCAAATTGAAATGGGACCAATATTGAGGTACCCTCTTTCCAACAAAAAAAATAATGATCAAAATCTGTTCACAAACGTCGGAGTAATCGCGTCACAGACACCCAAAAGAAATGCAGTCGAATTGAGAACGTCCTCCTTTTTTGAAGTCGGTTGAAAATAACTTTTCACGCCTCACACTTACTCACTCACACACAAAGAATGTTGAAAAGTCAAAAAAGGAAATTTTTTGACTTTTAACATTCTTTTTTCTGGCAAGCGTGTCCTTTGTCATGAGATGATTTCGTTCATCAGTACTGAAATATAATTTGTTTTTAATATAATTCCCCCGTCATAACTTATTGAACACATAGATGCATCTCGCACACAAAATTTGTGAGGAAGTAAATGTAGGATACCTAATTTGGCGAACGTAATTACGTTTTATGTCTTCTAACTGTATGTAATATTAATTTTATTCTGCGTAATAAATTGTTATTTTTATTTTCTTGTTTCTTGTTGTTGTTGTTCTTTTGTTTGGAAATTCAGTTTACTTTAATTTTGACAATATTATTAATCTTGAAATTCAGTTGATTTCATTTATGTATTTTGAAGAATAGTAAGTTTAGACATTGTGATTTAAAGGTTTAAAAAATTCTAATGTATTTTACTGCTAGTAACAAACTACGGACCTTACTGTAGTATCTGAGAATAAAACATTTTTATTTTATTTATTTAAAATTTGTTTGATGAATACAAACTTGATTAATTCGATTGGAGTTCAGATGTCAAGGTTCGCTAAAGGGCAATGGAGCGCAGCAGACTGAACGGATTACTAACCGGGTTCAGTTTTATGCGCATGGATATGTAGATCGGAATTAATAACCGATTGGGTCCTACCAGATGGCCTCCGCAATATAAAAGATATCGTGACGACTAAGACAACTAGCTTTTGCAGCAGTTCGTCCAGAGTAGTACTACCACCTAACCTATTTCAGCCGCCAAGCGGTAATGTGAGCATTACAACATTCCGGTTTTGAAAGGGACGGGTACTGGTGAAACTACAGGCACATGGGACTTGTCAACTTTTGTTAGGATGACGGGCGCAGTGGCAGTGCCTCTCTCTACCCCTCAGATCTTTGTGCGTAGGTTTGTAGACAATAAATAAACCGAGTTTTAAAATTGTGTTCTTTAATATGTACCGCAAAACAACATAACACAAACTGAATGCTTTCTGCCATACCACTTATTTATTTTTTTAATAATACCTCTATGGAAAAGTAAAAACACAAGCAGCCTACAATTCGATAAGAAAAATACAACTAATATCACTCTGCCATTTATAAAAACCGATTATTTAAATAATTAAAGACGAGAATCATTAAAATCATATATCTAAGTGTATGTTAGTTATTTAAAGACGTACTGCCAAATGGAAACGCTTAAGCATTGGATGACGGAAACTTAGGCCCACGTGATATCGCAACGTGAGTTAACCACGGAACTTTCCCCGCAACGAGTCCAGCAATCGTTGACCAAAGTTGTAGACAACTTTGTTTTATATTACAATAATTTTCGGACGCCTTGAAGGAGATGTTAGATTGTTCGTTTTAGAGGTATGTGAATGATATACGAGTATAACCAGCCGCGTAATTATTGGTTGAATGTATTGTCGTACAGTTGGTAAAAGAGTCAACAGAGGTGCGCGCGGTCTATCGAATATTTTGTACGACAACGTACCGTTTTGTAAGCGGTTCTTTTGAAGTAGGATGCACGATTTTTTGCTTTGAATCTATTTTTTTATCGTAATGGATCATATACCTCTGAATCGATCCGCGGATCGGACCGTATGCTCTTGAATCGATCTCACAATTTGTAATAAACACCTTTATTACATGATTTAATTGCCATAATAATTTTTTTTTTCTTTTCACAGATGCCAATCTTTTACATCTAAGGGCGCGTTCCCATTATGTCATAACGTTTTATTTATCGTTGAACGATGCGTCTAGCCTGTTCCCATATCACGACTATCTGTCGTGACTGTGTCGTCGGCGTTTATTTTATCGTTGGACGACTGTCGTGTCTAGTTATTCTCACTAAGATCGTGACAAAAATGTATCGGTTCACGGCAGCCACCTTGTCGTTTGCACGACAGAAGCGTTTGAAGCTGCGATTATCTGTCGTCACATTTTTATCGTGACGTTTTATTTATCGTCGTAACGTCAAAAAAGTCGTGAACGACAGTTAACTGTCGTTCACGACATCGTTCGTAATCGCGTTGTCTTATGTGTGAACAAGTTCATTTAAATATACAAGCCATGACACTTTAAACTGCACGGCTATCTGTTGTCACGACATAATGTGAACGCGCCCTAACACCACGCGCACGACTTGTTCGTCCTGTCCTTGGTTTAATAAAACAAAACGAAAATCATAAAAATAATTCAAACTACATGAAACAAACTATATAGATGTGATATTTTCTAATTTCTTTTTTTTTTCGTTTTATTATATTACGTTTTACTTATCGTCAGACGACTGTCGTTCTAGCTCTTCCCATTGTCACGACAATCTGTCGTCGTAACGTCAAAAAAATCGTGAACGATAATTAATCGTGGTATTTTGTGTCTGAACAACTCCATTTAAATTACAAACCACGACACTTTAAACTGCACTACTATCTGTCGTCACGACGTAATGGGAACGCGCCCTAACTAAACTCTTCAATAATAATGTCATACAACTTAATGTCCACAGCATTAGGACAATGCTCCTCTTTTTATTTTCTGTTTCCGTACTTGACGAAATCATTTTGAAGGTATGATTCCGAAAGCAACCAAGCAGCTGCAAACCGCAGACGGACTCTCCTGCAAGTCCGAAGACTCACTCTCCTAGTACACGTAAAAAGTCTTAGAATTACATTACAAAATTAAATTTCGTTCAGAGCGAGTCAAATTGAATCCTAACGAAACCTGTGAAAGGTACATATTGCACTGAAGGGCACTAATTGCTAGAATCGATACAATACATTTGGAATTATTTCAGATAAATGTTGTTTATTTTAGCCATAACCACAGAATAATGCATAGTACTCTGAGGTATTTGGCATTTCTAACCGTGAAGACAATGATTTCGTTTACGATCGATAAGCGGTTACAACATGCGTAGCGCGTGCGTCATTTGCAAGCGCCCGGCTACTGAACAGGCTGTTTCGGCACTACCGGACTGCCATCGCTGCACGGAGAGCACAAAGCCTGGTATAATACAATTTTTTCCCATACCCATTGTAATGACTACAGATCAATCAAAACACATTGAATCTATGGGCAAAAGAGAACCGTATATTCGGTATATTACATATCTATACCTTCCATTTAAAAAATGTAATGTGAGATATAACGTTATTGTCGTAAATGAGCTGGACAGGCCATGTAGTCAATACCAGCCGCCCCTTTCTCAGCACTCATCATATTATATTGGGAGACTACATAATGAATTTACTTTATTGCCAACTTTTATCGAAATCGATTCAGAAATTTGGTTAACTATAACAGTTGCTAGTTTTTAATATTTTCGGAGATTTTAGGTTTAAATAAAACATTTAAAACGGTGTTGTCACGATTGGCCACCCTAGATTTGCTGGCCCGGGCGGGCCAGCAATCCGCCACTGACCATATGTATAACTATCCTAACCAATATATATGCTTTAATGTCTTTTCCACATTATCTATTCCCATTGGTCGAACGCAGTCTAATTGACTCTACAGAATATTTCGATGATGCCTGAAGTGGCTGAATGCTGTTCTTGTAAACGTAAGGATTCTGGTTCGATCAAGCATCGAGCTGCTTAAAACCTTTGTAGTTCTAACCGTGTATATGGAAGTTTTGGTGAAAATTTAGTTATCCCCAATCTTCTCAAAATATAGAGATCAAAATATCCCTCAATGGATACATTGAGGATATTAAGGGATACCTTTCAATGTTAATTACTTAAAAAGGAACAACAATGAAGGGTAGTGAGAGGAAACACGATCTCTTTTTACATAATACTTAAAAGGTTTATATTTTGTTGAGCGATGGTGTTTTATTTTTAAATAATTTTTAGAGAATGTTATGGAAAGTTTAAACAATGATTTAACATAGTTTAAACCTCCGTTAATTTATACCAGGTTAGGTGATCAGTCACATACTTTATCTACATGTGCCAGGAAAATCTAGCATAAAATCTCTAAATATAATAACACTATTATGAGGAAAGCCATATGTCGTAGAGTACTCAAATATCTGTAGTATCGTGACGTAACGTATTGGGTCATTAATAACCAGCAATGGAACGCATATTGATACGACCGCGGCAGCGAAGGCTCCCTATTACACGATTCCAATCGGCTTGCAAAAGAAATTTATTCTTATAACTTAGTATTAGGTATTGAACGCAAAAATATTTTGCATTGCAGCGTTTGCTGAGTACCTTTTATATCGATTTACTTTATTCGAATATACACCCTTCGACTTTGCAATACAGTGTAATATAATGCGCCCGTAACACTTGACATTGGGTTTAAGGCAGTTACTCTGCCCCTACCAAGATATTACTGTGACGGTTGTCGCTAGCGACCGTGTAAATTACTTCACAATTTTGTATGGCCAATTATACAGCGACTCTAGCGAGAAGACTCGCAAGAAGAAACCAAATATAAAAATATTTTACGCGGTCACTGCATTCTCATGGTAGGGGCACTAAAGTTAGTAACCTAGCACAGAGTTAGTGTATTTGACGTAAGTAATACAAACTTGTTATTATATGCCGTAACGTCATATTGCTTACGTGTGCATCGTAAAAAGAAATTAAAATGTTCACCGTGACACAACATATACTTGCGCTAGACACGAACAGCGCATTTCTATTCAATGTATTTATTTGCTTTTTTTTTGTACATACAAATTATTATTTCTAATTAACCTTTGAATGGAAGTTCATATTTTATCTACGACGCTATAACTATATGACGTCATAGTGAATTTTACGCGAAATGTAGAATTGTGACGAATTACAACATAGAACATGGAATTTTGAATCGATGAATAACTTTATCTTCAGAATTATGTCCATTCCCGCATTACCTCCATTAGTGTTGTAAGAGACTAAGGAAGGGACAAAACAAGTGCACGTGACGTAGATCGACTTTTATCAGTTTACTGTATTGTTAAAACAACTTCCACTTATACTTGACTTACGCTAGCAGTCGCGCCTAACGGTCGATGTGGGTTCTATGTTTTTTATCATAGTCATATTAAAACGCACCAATCTATTTTGAGACCCGCGTAAAATTGCATAGAGCCTAAATGCTTAATTATATTCTATGGTTCGGCCGATATTCCTAGCCCTTTCTGACGTATTATTAAATAGCAACGTGTGATATGAACTGAACTGCCTCCGTGGCCGAACGGTTATCATACCGGACCGTAACTCAGAGGTCCCAGGTTCGATTCCCGGGTCGGGAGAAACATTTGTATGGCCTACATTTATTTCTCTCGTGAGTTTGGGTGTAATTTGTGGTTGTCTATGTGTGTGTCCATAGCATCTGTGACACAGGGTTTCCCTAGTGCGGGGCTATGTTGAGTGCGTGCGTTATTATTATAATTAAAAAAAAATAAATGGCAAAACCTGTTCCCTTTTTATGTGCGTTTTTTTAAATATATAAATACCTAAATCGTTAAACAAAGCAATGCACAAAAAGGAAGATTTTTGGCACCAACGTCCGTAAAATCAGTACAACAACATTTTTTTTAAATTCGCAACTTGCTGACGGGTCGGACTGACTTGCAAACACATAATAGCACAGCAATCTCATTTCGTTTTACAATTGGCCGCTTTTTCACGTATAGAATTTAGTAAAATAATACGCAAAAGCTTTAGTTGCCTAAAAACCTTGACCATCGATTCATATTATTAAAAGAAATATTATTCGAAAACGATTATTATATCAAGTGTGTATAGATATTATATCAAGTGTGGGTCGTGTTAAAATGTACAATTCTACCAGTGTAGATTACACGTGGACGTCCTTAATTGTCCGATAAAACAGAATGCAGCGCAATTTGCTTTGAATTAGGAGTGACGGAAAACATAGTTTTTACATGCACTTTTTAAGACGTGAAGTCTCTAACCTAGATTGACACATTGTTGTCGAATCTTCTAGTGTCTAGAATTTAAAAATAATAACAATTAATTTAACACTAGTTGTGTTTGCACTTCATTTTAATTACAAAAACGTAAGCACCAGTGATCGTAAACATTTTCTTCAAATAAAAAATGACTGTAAAAGAAAATATCCTGAGAATTTGTGACACATGAAATTTGCAAATGACACGATAATACTTTTTCTTCTCTTTATTGTTTTTATTAATTTTAATTATAATTAAAAAGATTTGTTTAGTTGTAATTATTAATACAAAACTTAGAAAAAATTCTTTCGATCCGGCCCGATTCCAACCGACGCCTTCTAGCAAACCGCTACGCTAGACCAACAAAATTTAACTTTCATAGTTCGAATTCAGCAGGTTTTCTAAGTGGTCGATCTTTGTATTAATAATTATAACAAATTAGTGGAGTAATTTCACAAAAAGTAATTGAATATCAATTCAATAAAAAATTGGTTCGTTTAGTGTTTAGAACCTCTTTTTCTTTACGGTTTTTATAGTGCAAGTTTTAAGGAAAGATAGATATTATTAATTCAATATTTAGTCATTATTAAGAGTAAAAAAAAATTATAATTACATAAAGGTAAATAAAATATATATGTTTGAGAGTTTTGTTTCACGGTATTTATTACATTTCTTTGTTTACAAGATATCTGAATGACATGGCGTCTGATAAAAGGCCAACATTTCCTTCCGTATAATGCTAAAACAAACGAAGCATAAGAAAGTACAATATCTCTCCGTAACGACAAACGCTAACAGAACTGAAACGCATTTGAAAACGCAAATAATTCCCACGGACTGCAAGTTAAAAGTTCAACAAAATAACAAAACACTTCATTCAACGTCCGCCGTATCCCCCTCGTGTATTTGTGAAATCTGAATGTACCCCGATTGGGGCACAATGGAGTCTAATGACGTCACTAATTAGGGTTGAAGAATTTTATAACCCACACCGAGATGAACAAAAATTTTGTGGTTATCTATTTTCAAAACTGATTGCGTTAAAATACTAGTGTCACTGCATTGCTAAGTTATTGACGGAAACGGAACAAGCAAAATGATGATTTCCCTTTTGCTACTTGAGTCCATATACTTTTCTACCAAAAGAAAGTGCACACTTGCTAAAATTTTATAGATTTTAAAGGAAAGAAAGCTGTAGAACATATCCATTTTGTTTTTTTACAATACCAAGTGATGGAATAAGATGTGCACCTGGTGGCAAGCGACCTTCTTCTCTTATATATCGTTCGTACATATTGTTTTTAACGAGTGTTATCATTTGTCTATCACTCCAATCTTTGTTATAATATGGTTGACAAGCTGATGATCGTTCTAGTTATGCTGTTCTCCACTTCACATATGAATATTTATAATTTTTGTAGAGCTCCTTGAGAAAGAGCCTGATGGTAAGCGACACGATTGTCCATAACAATTGCAGCGCCACTCTAGTTTAAATCACAAAAATTTGAGGAGCTATGCCAGCCAATACGCCTGTCATTCTGAGACATAAGTGGACGAGTCCCATGTGCCTGTAATTTCACCAACACCCTTACCCTTCCAATGAATGATTGCTTCTCAATTGAGAAATGAACAGCTCCTATATCTTTTCTACATAAGTTTTGTTCGTAGTAACCCTCCCTATCAACCTCTTTGTTATACGGGAAGGGCACTAAACCCTGTGCGCGCACGGGATCCGTCTAAATTCAGGTTCTGACCCCAGATCAGCCAGTGTACAGGATTGTCATAGACCGTTGTCACTGACTTCATCCGGTTTTCAAGAGGCTAGTGCCTCGGGTGAGCCGCCCCGGGTGCACGTACAGTACCCTCCCTATGCCCCACGCTCACTTCCCTTTGCTCATTGCGCAACTAACGGTTAAGAAATGAACATTCCGGTTCCCTGTAACAGCATATACCTGTGTGACTTTCATATCTTAATTACGTAAATTTGTCAGTATTCAGTAGCAATAAATACCTTTCGCTTATGGAAAATATTGTGATGAAACCGGCATGTTGAAGAAGGTTCACAGCCCTTGAAAAGCAAATGAAATCGCCAATCCTCATTGTGCCACGGTGGCGAACTATGACCCCAAGACAGCTAACTCCTCCATTGAACACCACGCCAATTATATTTTTGGGGCACTTTCTGTTATATTTGTAAACAGCCATATTTATTTTCTAATATTATGTTCCCCGAATTTTGTGAAAAAAAAATAAGGAAACAAGAAACAAAATTCGAAGAAAAAGAACAAGAAAACGAATTTTGTTAAAAATAAAATTAAGAAACAGAAAAACAAAAAAAAACGGAACAGGTCAAATAAATAAAATGGCGTAACGTTCATTGAAGATATCGATCGCAGAGTGTCAATGGCAGGAACAGTGGCTTGTCTGTGACTAGTCATCGATCTACCTGCCATTGCAATTTTTTTTAGTACTTTGCTGTGGCGAGCCGATGGCACGTCTATGACGTAGTCTACTAATTTTATTTGACATTTCTTTCGATTCGTTTTTACTTACAATTGAAGTGCTTATATCGATTATCGAGTTTTATTTTATTAAAAAAAAAAAGTTTCATTTGAAGACTGAATTGCTGGTTAAAGGAAATAAATTTAAGATATGCATAGTAATTTCCATTGTAGTTTTATCCAGGCAACTTCGATCATTAGTGATTGAATGAATCAGTGCCACCACTGCCTTTCTACTGACATTCTATTGAGACTCAACTGCTATAGCAAGTAGATTTTGCAAAATAACGCACACACTCAACATAGCCCCGCACTAGGGAAACCCTGTGTCGCGGGTGCCATGGACACAAACATAGACAACCACAATAAATAACGATTATTATCATAATTGCAATATAATCTCAATGGAGTCTCAATGGGATTACAATGACCATTCGTTTAAAAAAAACTAGCAGAATCGAGGCCCTAGTTTGTTGCCTCGGCGCACTATGGAGAACCGCCTAAGAGAGCCGTGCCAAAAATGATTTTTCTGAAAGTCGACTGAGTACATGTATCTAAGAAGCTAAGGGATTAATCTATACGAATAAGCATGGTTTGAACTTCTATTTGCTACTATTTTATAGCAGATTGCAGCATGAAAAAAATTTCAAAATAAACATTTTTTCAGTACGAATTTAAAGTGATATAGCAATAGTACTTATACGAGTATTGTACCATTTCGGAAAGCTGAAAATATATATTTTCTTACAAAACACATAAATATAAAGTTTTGGCAAATATCAGCGAAATATATCTGTAGATAGGCAGTTTTTGCTTATCTATAATTTTCAATTGGAGTTTTGTCTTTTGCCCAAATTTGCCGATGTTCTATAAATGTTATTTTGCAGGAATACTAATATAATTTTATGAGATAAAGAAATTGCGACTTGGGACCCTGTACTGCTTGTGTCAATCTTTGGTAAAAAACTTAGACATCTACATTTTTTACGAAGTCTTATTATTTCATCGGCGATATAAGAAATGCAATAAGCGAAATGCGGTGATGTTTCACATATTAAGAGTGCGTCTTGCTTTTGAAAAATGACACTTAGCTCGGTTGTTGTATACATATAAATACAGTGTATAGTCGTGTGGATGGATAGCAATATGCACAAATACAGATAGCATTGTATATGTATAAGTAATTGATACATCGCAACACAAGTGGCTTTCGCTCGTCGATAGATAATTCATGATTTATCTCGCGGCTGTTGGGGCTGTCCTTGTTTGATGCAGATTTCGATCATCTTTAATACTAGCGCCATTAGAGTTATATTACCAGCAGGTCGATTCACAACCTTACGATAACTCTGTTGTCGACCGATTTATATTTGTTATCGTACGATTTCTTTTAATTTTTATTCACAATATGCGAATCGAACGTCAAACTGTCGATTACTCGAACTTCTCGACCGGCAAAGGCTACAAACGTTATTCAGAACACAGTTATCGAATTAAAGTTACCGAACGTCCGATTGTTTACAAAGCAAGAATATAATATGGAAATTTCTTAGTCTTTTAAATAAAGTGTGAATTTTTTTCAATTTTGTTATAATTATTAATACAAAGATCGAACACTCAGAAAAAACATTTAGAAAAAATTCCTTTGATCCGGTCGGATTCGAACCGAACGTCTTCTTGCTGAAAGACCACTTGTTGAAAGACCAAGTACAAAGACACGACGCAAGCACATAGAAAAATTCGTGAGGTCCGTTGGTTCGTTCCGTAGCTTAGTTGGTATAGCGTCTGGCACGGTATGCAAGAAGACGTGTCGGTTCGAATCCGACCGGATCGAAGGAATTTTTTCTAAATGTTTTTTCTGAGTGTTCGATCTTTGTATTAATAATTATAACAAACTAGTGGAGTAATTTCACAAAAAATAATTGAATATCAATTCAATGAAAATTTAATTTTTTCACTTTTATTAATTTATTTTAATGCAAGACTAATGCATACCTATATTTTAGGCCATTAAAATCTTAAAAATGTATATAAAAATATTTTCGTTTGTCTTATAATCTATTTCACCGACTACTCCGTAAACGCTATTGGATAACGATATCGTATCCCGAATAAGAATCGAGCGTTTAACTCGAATGTTCTGAATAGCTCGGGAAGCGCCCTTCGATTCGAGAACGATATTCAATCGTACGATTCGATTAAAATATCAAAGTGTTCTGAGTCGGGGGCTGGTCTCGTATTGGGTAAAAAAATAAAATGTAGCAATATGATTAATATTGCTATTGAAAGTCAAGGCTGCGTACGTTTTTTTAACGAAATGTAACTAATACTTCGACTTATAATGCAACCAACATTGCTGTGACCACAGAATTTTGGCACACAATTTCCTGTATTAGAGTACCAGAGAAACGAAATTAAGTCTTAATCGAGCTATAAAATATTCGTTCCATAAATTAAAAGACAATGTCGAGTATGAAGCTTCGAATACTAATTTGCTCGAGTGTTACTTATTTGACAGTAATTGTTTCGGGCGGATGTCGGTCGGAGAATGAGAGTATTAGGGCCAGGATCTCTCCTCTCATACTGCTAACCACTAGGCCACTGAGGAAGACTTGACATAGTCTACTTAGGAAACTTAAGAGCGGTTACACACGGCGACTTTAGCAGCGATGCAAACGCGATGAAGTCGCTAATCGTCTACCTTTACACACGCGCGCGCGATTTTAAGCAGCGATACAAACGCGATACAAGCGCGTGACTGCAACACTGCAATGCAGCACTGGGATAAATCGCAAGTGCTAAAAAGGTAGGTGTGTAACCACTCTTAATTAGTATGTGTCTCTTAATATTTGACATACACACTTTATAAGACTTAGATAGCCATATATAAATTTTAAATGTTATTTCAATGTTGTGCGCGGTTGTTATTGAGATATAAATTTGTTTGTTTTTGTTATAGTGTTATGGTTTTAGGTGTATTGTATAATTTGTATCTTGTAACTGTGCCAAAATAAATAAATAAAATAAAATAAAATACTGGTTGATGACTGTACCATCTCCTATAAAGGGCACGAAATGTTTTTTTTTTTCGAATAACAAATACGCGATCTGGATCCGAAAATATAGTTTCATTTCGTATGTGTGACCATCGCAAAACTCTTCATCTTTATAATGTTATAGCTCCATCGATACCTTCGATTATTCCGCCAATGTCGAGTTTTTTACTCTTGACCGGCGAATTTCGACAGAAATCGCTGAGAGGAGAATCTACTACAACAGAGAACTTACACAGACTATTACAGAAAAAAATTGTTATTTTTAATAAATTTACACAGGATATACACAAAGCGAGAGTGGAATAACGTTAGGAGAAAGTTGATATTAACGGGACGGGTGATGATACGGTTACAGTCAAAAAACAGGTGCTCGAGGGTACCTACCTTCTGCCACACCACACTTGCACAGGGAGTGGTACGCAAAAATCTTAGAACTCAGTATGTATTTCTGTCAGAAATATAATGTTGTCTTCCCCATACTAATAACCAATTGTTTCGCTGAAGTGGTCATAAGTGTATTATCAGTTGCCTCTTTTTTTCTTGTCGAGTCAATAACAAAAAGTTATAAAATAACAAACCAGTGTTAAATTTCTTTGGCCCAGTATGCAACCACCTCTATGTGCCCTATCTGTTGCCGTTATGAAGCTCCCCACACAGTTAATTAGGTATATGGTCGGCCAATGTTGTTGCACTCCAAGTAATCTGTTAGAGTCACCACAGTAACTAAGGCAGTATGGGCTTAAGTCAAAGTCAAAATCTTTATTTCATGGCAAACAAAAGACACTTGAAATTGTCATATTGATTAAACTCTAGGTACTGCTCATTCGTAACGATTGGTCAAAACTGATTCTGTACGCTTTGTAAATAAACACGTGTACACATTTATCATATTTATTTCAAACACCATAGATATTATAGTAGTTGTTATAAAAGAGTGCGCCCAGGGAAGTACTCCCACCGTACCTATTTCTGCCGCCAAGCGGTAATGAGAGCATTACTATGGTTCGGTTTTGAAGGGTAACGGTGTCAACTTATGTATCAGGCAGTGGCAGTGTCGCTCAGATGTTTGTGATTTAAAGCTCTTAAGTGGCACTGCAGCTGCTATGGACAGGCGTGTCGCTTAACACCAGCCTCACGACTTGTTCTTCCCCTCACTTGATATTATAAAAAAAATCAAATACCATCTTTTTCGCTAGTATTACAAAAGCTTTATTTGGCCTGCTTAATGCGATTTCGTGTCGACAAATGTTGTAATGTTCAAAGTTTAATTCTACAATAGGAACCAAGCTCTTCCAATGTGCTTTGAATTGTATACTTATATTAGGAGGATTTCCATATTTTCGAGAATAAGTTCGACGAAATCAAAAGACACGTGGCATGATATATGGTCAAAGAAAAAGTTTTACAGAGGACAAGCGTCTACAGATCCCAGGCCTGCATCGGCTGTGATGTCGCCCTAATTTCGAGATGCTACGTAAGCTCTCCTACATCATCGGCTGCTGGGATGACATCATCTCAAGTGACCAAACGCTTTGATTGATTCGGAATTCATAAAGATTTTGAGCCGTAGTTTAAGTGTTGAGTTACATTTATTAATATTTATACATTTCTACAATTCTCAAATCGCTACCGCCAATGAACACTACGCCAACTTAATTTTTGGTCATTTTCTGTTTTTAATGTAAACATAATGTAAAAAATGTAGCCTTATTTTATTTACTAATAATAATATTAGTAAATAAAATAAGGCTCCCCGGATTTTGTGAAATAAAAATAAGGAAACAAGATTTTGTTAAAGACAAATAACTCTTATCTCCCTATATTAAACTACACAATTATAATAATTAGTATATAAACTCATTATTTAATTGATACATTATCTTATTAAGATATTTTATTATTCGTTTTTAAGTTTAATAATTTGCATGTCTAAGTCTATTTTTAAGTCTTAACTACGCCCTTACAGGGGCACATGTAATGTAATATAAAAATAAATACTGAAATACAAAAAAACTAAATTCGAAAAAAAAAACTAGTTTTGTGAAAAAAAAGAGACAAAATAAAAACAGACATGACCAATAAATTAGGTTGGCGTATTATATTTAGTATTGGAGGTATCCAAATGATACGTAATTAAGGGGTAATAATTAATTATAAATAGACAACATCACATACGTTGCACGGATCACAAAGTAAGTAACTAAATCGCTCGTGATGTGGAAATCGGAAACAACGCCAGTACCACAAACACTCTGATCCCGAAACAATATAGAAAACTTGCTTTTCTACATTGACTCGGACGGGGATCGAACACGAGACCTCAGAGATGGCTGCACCGGTGAGCAAGCCACTCGACCACGGATGTCGTCAATATTGATTTGCAGTCGATTGATATTTGTTATTAAAGATAGACTTTGTAGCACCAGTGCTCCTTATGAAAGAGTTCGTCCTGAAGTACTGTCGCCTTACCTGTTTCTGCCACCAAGCGGTAATGTGAGCATTATTGCGTTCCGGTTTGGATATCCAGTGACGGAGCGAACGAGTCGTGCGCCTGATGGTAAACTACACGCCTGTCTATAACAATTGCAGTGCCACTCAGAGCTTTAGATCGCAAAGATCTGAGAAACACTGCCACTGCGCCCGTTATCCTGACACATAAGTTGACAAGTCCCATGTGCCTGTAATTTCACCAGCACCTTCTAAACCGGGACACAGTAATGCTAACATTACTGCTTGGCGGCATAAATAGGTAAGGTACTTCCTTGGACGAATTTTTTTTTTTTTTTTTATACATGACAGGCAAATGACTCCACTCCACCTGATGTTAAGTGGAAAGTGGTATCCAAACGCGAAGGAACCTAGTGCAGCGATGGAATCCTCACTGCACTAGCCACCTCCACCCTGCCTGCCTACAATATGCCTCTTCACTATTTCACAAGGATCTCTACTGATGCTAAACTTGTCAACTTATGTCTCAGGGTGACGGGCGCAGTGGCAGTGCCCTTAAGATCTTGCGATTTAAAGCTCTGAGTGGCACTTCAACTGTTATGGATAGGCATGTCGCTTACCAGGTGCGCGACTTGTTCGTCCCGTCACTTGGCATTTTATCAAAAAAAAAAATATCGATCCTGCACTTGAAATAGATTTATTCGTACGAGCCTAAGAAAGATATTTAAAAGCTGTCATCACTTTATCATAATTACGGATCACCAGTTGAAATATGGTGGTACATATCATTATAACCTGTAGTTATTTTTAGGCATTGTTTCGCGTTAGCCAGCGATACCACGTGTAACTCGCCGCATTCTCACTTGTTAGTCGCGTAATTTCCGCTTACATTATCCCCTATCTAAACACCAACGGTATAAAGTTTACATTGTATGTTCTCCCAGGAACCAATGAAATGGAACTAGTTGAACTTTAAAGAATCATTTAACGAAATATTTGCGAAGATAACTTACACAACCAGACAACGGAGACTCCTCTCCCTTTCACTCGGTCGTGTGACCTTACGGCGAGTCTGATACATTTTTAGTAACTAGATTTTCAATCTATTGATTACCTATTCGAGATTTGCGATATAACGAACCGCAATAATAAGAAACGTAAGGCAATTTCTTCGAGGTTCTCAATTCGTACAGTACGTTTTTTGCCGTACGTAACGGCATTTGTGAACCGATTATGATGATTCTTTTTTTTTTGTTGGAAAGAGATGACAACTCAGATGTGGTCTCATCTAAATTTGAAGAAAGTATTCCACCTCTAAGGGTGACAAACTAGGGGATGAATGATTTTTGAGGTCGGTTTTTTAGTAGTCTATATTGAGATTATTATAATCTCAATATAGAGATTATATATATTGATGAGAGATTTGTATAAAACGGTCATGAACATCTGTATTCGTCATCTGGGTTGATGACGACATGAAAGGGTCCCTTGTAACCAACCTTGCTTTACTGTCAGTCGCATCATCATTAACAATCAAGTGATTGAGACAGAATATTAAAGAAAATATATATTAAAAAATTCTTGTTTGTTTTATTTGCAGGCATCGGCAAGCTAACCGGCGAGGGCAAGCACCTGGCGGACCCCGAGGTGCTGCGGCGGCTGACGTCATCAGTGTCGTGTGCGCTGGACGAGGCAGCCGCTGCCCTGACGCGCATGCGTAGCGATCAGCCTCCACAGCACCACCGTCACCATCATCAGGACAAGCCGTAAGTACTTAGACACCTTACATTTTTTTTATGTCCATCCCTTTTCACACACCGTTCAAATTTAAAAATATTGTCAACCACCCGCAGTATGAAAACTGCACTGTGAAGTAATTTCACCAACACCCTTACCCTTTAAAACCGGAACGCAGTAATGCACACATTACTGCTTGGCGGCAGAAAAAGGTAAGGAAAGGCAAGCAGTACTTCCTGGACGAACTCTTTCACAAGGAGCTCTTCAAAAATTATAAATAATGTGAAATGAAAATCAGCGTAGACTACAAATCACTAGAACGATCACCAACTTGTTAGCCATATTGTAACAAAGATTGGGAGTGATTGACAAAGGATAACACTCGTCAAAAACAATATTTACAAAAGATAGGCCTTAATAATCGTAATAAAACACCTAAAAATAAATACCAAACTATTCGACGCGTAATCGGCTTAAGCCGGCCACGTAATTACGCGCATTAAACCAACAGTGAGAGCTCGTTACGTCGAGACGTGTAGCCCGAGTCGAAGTTATACGAATGACGTCTTTTACATCCTTATTATAAACGAAAAGCTTTTCTTACCGGTAAATATAATAAGCCGATTCACTTCAACAGATTTGGTATTAACCCTGAAACAGCATATAAAAAGCATCGTCACTCGTCGTCAGTTGAACATAACTAAACATATCGTAAAATGACTACGAAACAAGAGCTATGGTAATCTTAAATTATCTACTGCATTTACGTACGCGTAGTTATCAACAAATCAGCGTAGTTCATTTGAATGTCATAAAACATTTAATCCGTGTAACAGCTTATCTTTCGTGTAACACGAATTAGCGCTCAATGGCGGCAAATTACCCATTGCATCGGTTTAACTAAACACAAGACCGCGTGCTTCCTTGTGAAGTTTGTTTTCATATTCCACTATCACTGACATTTTTCCCTTATCACACGTTATTATTGTTTACAGAAATTAACGTTATAAACTTTTTTATCCATCGTGATTCACGCCAACAATATTGTTAAGTATGATGTTTTGTGTCTATTAAATTATTTTTCCTCGCTTATGATTTTCTTATTACACACTTAGTCACACTCTTATCTCAATCGACGCTACGCTTCGTTTCAATAACTTGTGACCTAATGCCTAGAAAACGCCATACCCTTAAGTTTATATAAGAAAACATGTGAGTTAATGGAATTTATATTACACTTTTTAAAGCGTCATAAGTAGTAAGTCCCGGTAATTGGAATACGATTGATATTTAAATACAACACGAACGCGCCGCGTGAGATGTAATCTCGGCCCCCGTGCTATCTGCTCCATATACAGTCGGTTTTATTCATACATCGTCAATGAAATCGCTAACACTTCCTTCCTCTCCGAATTATTCAGCGTCACCCTGAATTAATTCACACGTCCGCCTCACGTATGATGAAAATCCGAGATTGAGTCGAAATATGTGTCGGGCGCCTCCCGAGTCGGTCGTGATCGAGTCGCCAGCGATGCTCCGATCGGCTTGGTCGAGGCGCGGGACGCGACTGTGATTCGTGAAGCTTTGATCTTATCTGACGAGGCGTTGACCTTTAGACCTCTACACTTTCTTTGCGATTCCAACTAAATTCGGTTGTTTTGTGTCAGGACACAATGCGGGTCGACAGCGACGGGCACGAGCGGCAGCGGAAGTGGGAGCGGTAGTAACGCGGCAGCGGGGAGTGGTGCGAGTGGTGGCGGAAGCGGGAGCGGCGCCGACGGCGCGCCATCTCTTGCCGAGGCATGCTCAGACGGCGACGTCGGCACTGTGCGCAAGCTACTCACAGAGGGTCGGTCGGTGCACGAGACCACGGAAGAGGGCGAGTCATTGCTTTCCCTCGCTTGCTCCGCTGGGTACTACGAGCTGGCACAGGTGTTGCTCGCCATGCACGCCAGTGTCGAGGACCGCGGTATCAAGGTTTGTATAATCGCGTGTCTTTATTAATTGATGAATAGTGAGATCCTTTGTGATTGAAACACTTACCCAAGGAGACCGGAATGCCCACAATATCATAATTATACTCTGATAAACAACGTAGTAAAAAGGATAGTATAGACTAAGCAGAGAGAGACAACTAGAGTTGTTTTGTGATAGTAGATAAATAAATCATAATATTATTTAGGAGTTGAAAGTCATTGCTTAGCGACTGCTGCCTCTCAGTGTATGCTGGGACTGTCCCTCACACACAGTTGTTTTTTTAATATTTTTGAATAGTCTTGTTTTTTTGTTGTGTGTGGAAATCAATTGTTTAAATAATTTATTTAAAATTCTTAAAATGATTTCATTTGGCTTATGAAGTCACCATCTCACCATGGGCTGTGAAGATGGAACGTCCTTAGTTGAAAGAGGACCCGCGAACCCCGGAGTGGCGTCGATTGTTAAGGGCACGTTTCACGGCAGGGCGACTGCACACCCCTGATGGAGGCGGCGAGCGCCGGCCACGTGGACATCGTGCGGCTGCTGATCGCGCACGGCGCCGACGTGAACGCCGTGTCGGGCTCGGGCAACACGCCGCTCATGTACGCCTGCGCGGGCGGCCACGAGGAGTGCGTGCGCGCGCTGCTCGACAACGGCGCCAACGTCGAGGACCACAACGAGAACGGGCACACGCCGCTCATGGAGGTACGTTCGTACTATCTACCTAAAACACAGAAATTAGTCGCACCTATTGTTATCCATGGTGGTGTTTCATATCATCGTTCAGACTTGTTTTATTAATTCTTCTTTTATCAGATTTTTTGTTATGAGAAACGAAAATAATTCTTATATTGCTGCATTGCGGTCGACTTTTTTTTTCGTCGTAGACGTTAATCGTTCTTTTTCAGCTATTGACCACTAGGTGGCAGCACACTGAATAAAATTTCAATATAAAATTAATGCGTCGTAACTTGCAATAATAGATATTGAATTTTCAACGATATGCCAACTGGGTAAAGTTTAAATTATTTTGACAGACCAGATGTTAAATCTTTTTAAATTAGAAACTATGACCAATCATTATCAAGATTTCATAGTGTTTGAAGTTATGATGGAGTGAGTTTGGGCGGCAGCGATTATGATAGTAATCAAGGTTTTTAGGCCCTACCACTGTTTTTTTCCGTCCGTGATCTAAAATATGCGTCCGCACAAAACCGTAAATAACTCCTAATGGACGGAAGATTTTGCAACACGTCTAGCCAATACTTTGTTGCAGGCTGCGTCAGCAGGACACGTGGGCGTAGCGAAAATCCTCCTAGAGCACGGTGCGGGCATCAACACGCATTCAAACGAGTTCAAGGAGTCCGCGTTAACTCTCGCCTGCTACAAAGGGCACCTGGACATGGTGCGGTTTCTGCTGGCAGCTGGCGCTGACCGCGAACACAAAACCGATGAAATGCACACCGCGCTCATGGAGGCCAGCATGGACGGCCATGTCGAAGTCGCACGGTTGCTGCTGGATTCCGGTGCTCAGGTAGAATACATTTGTGACCCCAATTCCATGTCAAAAGTAATTATGGACCACAAGGGATTATAGGCTTTATTTTTAATCTTTTAGATTATGTATGCAACGTGTTTCAGCCAACGAAATTGATGGAATTACGAAAGTTGATAATCTGCTTTATTGTTATGTACAATATGTTACAATAACACTGAGCTTATGACGCTCTTACACGTTTATTATTTTGGTGTACGTTTGGTATATGTTTGTTTATTTTGGTGTATTAAAATAATTTTGCATGTAGACTCGATCGTTACTAATGAGTTTCTCTCTGAATTTTGGACCGATTTTATAGTTATTAGATGATTATGTTATATCTTAACATATACCCTTTATATACATATAATTGTGTTGAATTGGGACTATATTGAGACTTGTGTATGTTTTGTATAAACAAAGTTGTTTATTATGTACGCTAATTGCATGTTTGTACATAAATTTTATTAGTCAGAACAAGTATACTTCATCAATGTTTTTTTTATGGAAACATTTTTCATTTTATCGAGTACCCACAATATGGTCAATAATAAGTAGTGAGACCTATCCCGGAAAAGTTGCCAGATAGCCGACTTAGGTGGTACGGAAATGTTATGCGACGACCGCCTGATCATATGACAAGGAATTGACATGAATAACCAGCCCAAAGGACGTGGTAGACCCCGCCTCACATGGATATCCCTTATTAATAAAGATCTAGGAGAGCAACAGTTAAAACCACAGACGACTCAGGCAGACCGTCTTGGAGAAGAGTGACCAGAAGGGCCAACACCGAGGAATAAGGCCAGGCAATAGACTATAGTAAATATATTTTATTGTTGTTAGGTAAACATGCCGACGGACAGCTTCGAGTCACCTCTGACACTCGCGGCGTGCGGCGGGCACGTGGAACTGGCCATGCTACTACTGGAAAGAGGCGCCAACATCGAAGAAGTCAACGATGAGGGCTACACGCCGCTCATGGAGGCTGCTAGGGAGGGTAAGTACAATGTGGTTTAAGAATTTATTTTCTCAAAAGAATTATACATTCACTTAAATGAGAAACTTAAATATAGTAACATTACATAAGCTATGAACATAATACGTCGCACAGAATGATAAATACAGTTCACGTGCCAACGGTGGGCCTCGTTAGACCCACTTGAGCTTAGTCCGCCATTTTGGCTTTGTATGGTATGGTTGTGTCAGTTCTTTCGCGTAAATTCTCTAAAATCGTATCGTAAATGCGTTATTTTTCTGTATTGAGGTGCAAAAATGATAGCAGCACCAAACTATTACCCGTAGTGGTATTACATATCATGGGCAAGTCTTATTTTAATAAATTTTAAATTTTCTGGTTATCGAAATATTTTTTTTTGTTACAAGAAGCGAAAGTAAAGCTTATACCCCTGCAATATGGTCGCTTCCTTTTTGGAGAACTAAATAAATAACTCCAATTCGTCGTCGTTCAGCAATTAACCGCTAGGTGGCAGCACATTGATTGAAATTTCAATATAATATCAAAACGTCGTAACTTGCAATAATAGGTATTGATGGTATTGAACTTTCAACGATATGCCAACAGGGTAAAGTTTAAATTATATTAGCAATCCAAAATGTGTTATTTCTTTGTAAATTTGAAGCTACGACCAATCATTACAAAGATTTCGTAGTGTTTCAAATTAAGAATGTGTGGGATTAGGCGACATCGGTTCTCTAGTAATCGAGTCTTAGGCACTTCCTTTTTTTTTTCGTGGTAAGTCGTACCACAAGCGCTAAATGCATAAAATCTATGTAATACAAATATGAATGACACTTAAGAGATAATACTACCCTATTAACTCAACCAACATATACTGGGCAAGAGTATCGTGGGTTCGCGCTAGCGTTGTCTACACAAATAGGCAATAACTAAATGTGTCAAGAAAAATACGTTGCAGGTTTTGTTTATTATATGAAATTTATTATAATTTTTTTTTTAATTTCTCGATGTTAACCTTCGTGATATTATATACCTTTTTGGGAAATAACTTCACTAGTTTCTTGTAATTGTTAATACAAAGATACGAAGAAATTTCACTCAATGATCGAACCATAAAAATGCAAGTGTGTCAATCAATACCCAACGCACCGTTTCTCATATCCCTTCAAACGAAATTAACCATTAATCCAGATTGCATGTGTAAGTTTCTTTTTGATAGGATATGTATCTTGGCTCTCAGGTCACGAGGAAATGGTGGCGCTCCTATTGGGACAAGGCGCGCAGATCAACGCCCAAACGGAAGAAACGCAGGAGACGGCGCTCACGCTGGCCTGCTGCGGAGGCTTCCTAGAGGTCGCAGACTTCCTCATCAAAGCAGGCGCTGATGCTGAACTCGGCGCTTCCACGCCGCTTATGGAGGCTTCACAGGAGGGACACCTTGAGCTTGTGCGGTTAGTGTTACTTCAAGATTATTCTTTGAAATTAATATTATTACAAATTTTTGTTTTTTATTAGATATAAATACCTTCCGCTTGTAATTTCATTTGCATCGGAAATGCAAAGTTACTATTTGTGCTAATCCAAATTCATTTACACTTGTAATGGAGCCATTGTTGTGTTATATGAATAAAATATTAGTATAATAAAATGTAACACACCAACATGTTTTCTTTACCAATGATTGTAAGAATGACTTGTAAGTCACAAGCAAAAAGTGGGGGATATTACATTTGACAGAGTTAAAATAATTAAAACCTCTGTAACAACTGTGTTTATTATCATTGTTTAATTATTTTCTGATGGGTTTTCGGATGGGCCACCAATTCTTTTCTTTTTGTATATGTGTCTGTTGTAGAAATTCATACTTTGTAATACCTGTAATTATTTAATGGAACAATCTGATCAGTTAATAATTTAATGTATTTTTTTTAAAGATTTGTATAAGACTGTAATGTTTTCCTAAATAAATATATATATGTAAGAAAATAGTAAATCTGACCGATGGAGAAAGAATAGCAAATGAATCCGCCGTCGCTACGCTTCCCGTGCAGGTATCTGCTGAACGCGGGCGCGGACGTGCACGCGCAGACGCAGACGGGCGACACGGCGCTGACGTACGCGTGCGAGAACGGGCACACCGACGTGGCCGACCTGCTCCTGCGCGCCGGGGCCGAACTCGAGCACGAGAGCGAAGGAGGCCGCACGCCGCTCATGAAGGCTTGTCGCGCAGGCCACCTCTGCACCGTGCAGTTCCTGGTTGGCAAGGTAACGCAGGCATCTCTTCTAGTTTAATCCTCTCATCTACGTATCTCGATAGCAACCGTATTGACACTTCTGACCATGAGCAGGCCTGTTCTCACCGTTGACCGTTGACACTAAATGTAACACCTATCCATCTTTTTTTTTAATAACACTAATATACTAGTTCGTGCACTTTCCAAACACCTGCTTCACACATTTTTTTCAGCGACAGAGTGGTGCATTATTGGAACATGCTACTGGAAGATGTTGTTTCTGCTGTCTCTGTTAATGCCTTCAAAAACTCAACAACTGGCTACGAAAGAGTGAATTAGTGATGTACCAGCGAAAGCTGCTCGTCTATAATCGAATAAATAAATAAATAATTTACGGGGCGAACAAGCCATTTGCCTGGCGGTAAGCGACACGCCTGTCCCTAACCGTTGCGGTGCCACTCAGAGTTGTTGATCGCAAAGATCTGAGTGGCTCTGCCACTGCGTCCAACACCATGAGACATAAGTTGGTAAGTCCCATGTACCTGTAATCTCATCAGCACCCTTACCTTTCTAAACCGGAACACAGTAATGTTCACATTACTGCTTGGTGACAGAAATAGGTAAAGTTTGTCTGGGGAAGTACGGCAGTACTTGGTTGACTAACTCTTTCACAAGGAGCTCTACTGCTACTAAAAAATCTTTAACACATCTTAAGGTACTTATTAAACAAGGTTACAACATGAATCTGTTGTTTACATGTACCTGTACCACAACTCTTAATGGTGTGCAGAATTTAATGAAAAAAAACCCTAACCGCTTTTAGGGCGCGGACGTGAACCGCATGACGGCGAACGGTGACCACACGCCGCTGTCGCTGGCGTGCGCGGGCGGACACGCGGACGTCGTTAAGTTCTTACTCGCGTGTGACGCGGACCCGTTCCGCAAGCTCAAGGACAACTCTACAATGCTCATCGAGGCCGCTAAAGGCGGGCACACCGCCGTCGTGCAGCTGCTTCTCGACTACCCCCACTCCGTTATGCTGCCTAGAGGTGAGCCTTGCTGTTCTTAAAACGATCAAATAAGATCGCGTGTCGCGACTTACTTGCGAGCGCTCGGTATTTCGGTCCTTTTTTTCTCTGTGCTGAATTGTCATTCGACATGAGGGGGCTTTCGTTGATCGCACGTGTTGTGTGCAGACGGGCACGCGGCAGGCGCGTTGACGCCGGCGGAGGAGGGCGTGGGCCTGTCGGCGGCGCAGGCGGCGGCGCTGGGGCTGAGCCACGCGCCGGCGCCGGGCGCGCCGCAGGCCCGCGCGCTGCTGCCGGCGCACAC
>NW_020653492.1:1557858-1583683 GCF_003589595.1 Hyposmocoma kahamanoa
TGCCGGCGCACACGCACGCGCCCGCGCCCGCGGCGGCGCCGCTGCCGCACCCCCACCCCGCCGCGCCGCCTCACGACCTGCCCGCCAACTTCGCCAAGCTCTACCTCGACGGTACGTCCGCAAACAGCCACCGATCAAAGACTATATTATTGTGTAGGCATACCGCTGACGATATTTTATTTATCATCTAAACTTATATCGCAGGGCGAAAGAAACAGGGCGCTCCCCCCACTGCCGGCGCGGCGCCGACGCCCCCCTTGGCCGCCACCCCCCTGGCGGCGCCGCTCCCCGCGGCGGCGCCCCTCCCGGCCAACGTGGGCAAGCACAAGTGTGCGCGGAAGCAGCGCGCCGCGCCCCCCCACTCCGACCACCACCTACCGCCGCCGCCGGACATACTCGACGAACAGGTACACACTCGCATTTGCTATCACGATATACACTTGGCCCGTGGTCCACGAGACGGTTTATGCAAAAGAATCAATTGAATGAGCTTTTATTGTACATCTGCGAGCAGCCTATCACGGGTATTAGTGCAACAAAGCTTTCCACCGTCTCGTGTACAAAGGCTGTTGGTATATAAATCATATCGTAAAATCCGTACACCGTACACGAATGTTATAATCGGAATGCGGTTCCGGATTTCAACCCGCCACATTGTCCTAAACGCCCTCTACTCTACCTCCTTCCGTAGATCTGCCTAGATGCGATGTCCAAGCTCTCCCTTCCCCCCGGATTTACATGGAAGGACGTCACCAAGAAGCGTAAAAATAAAGACGTTATCGACAATGATTTCAATGTGAGTCCCTTTAAGAAAGTTTCGAAACTTTTCAAAATTTAGTTAGTTGTATTTGAATGCATTGAACTTAGATTTTTTTTAAGTAGAAGTAGTGTTTTTTTTTAAAGGTGACGGTATGTGTGGTGTAAAATATCTGTAGTATGCCCATGTATTGTCTACCTATCTATAAAGCAAATACATTGTTTAAACATCTATTATAAACAAAATGTTGTGTACATAGAGAGCTGAAACGTTGGCGGCAACACGCAACGAAGCACTGCCTGAGACTGATAGAAGCTTGCTCGAATTAACTGACTCCAATGGTAAGTACCTGCGATAACTGTCTTTATAAACAATCTCTTGTTTCGTTCAAAAACAACTTAAAAGAAAATTGGCCCATATCAAAAACAAATTGGTTATAGTCGGTAATAAGTGGAACTTGGAACAACAAACTAATTATTAAAGTCCATTATGAGACTTGATTCCATGCAGAATGTATCACAAATTTATTTATATTCTCCCTTATAATTGACTTAACTTGTGATTTTGACGAAAATGCATTGTATACATGACTACATAGAACCCGAAATTGTCTATCGAACTCGTTTTTTTTTTTCGGTAAAATTGTAAGTTACTTAAACTGGGCGCTATGTAACATACGCATATGGAGTAGATAGGTTGGAATAGCTATATAATAAGGCAATGTAGCATAATACATGAGAACGTTGTTGTGAAGGTCCACCGACACTCGCCACGTCGGCTCTACACGCGCTGGACCTGCAGTTCTGCGCACAAGGCAAGTGCTGCGCAGCCACGCTATCGCTACCATAAGGCTGAATGCTACATTTGTCACCACGCTTCATATAAACTGGCTCTATATATTATATTTTCGGTTTACCACTATGTCTTGAACTGTAACTCGTATCAAAATCGTTCTATAAATGACTTATATTCATATATGAAAAAAGTAGACACAGTTAGCGAGTGATGCTTTCGAAAGCTGAGGAACTTACGTCTAACACAGCTATGACAAATATGTCATATTTAGTGAAAAGAGGGGACTTCATAAACTACAAACTATATCTTGAACTGTAACTCGTATCAAAATCGTGCTATAAATGACTTCTATTCATATATGAAAAAAGTAGACACAGTTAGTGAGTGATGCTTTCGACAGCTGAGGAACTTATATCTAACACAGCAATGAGAAAAATGTCATATTTAGTGAAATGAGGGGACTTCATAAACTACAAATGTTGATAGATTACTAACCATGAACCAACCGTATTGCCTGTTCAATTTCTAGCTAATTCTTTAAAAAAATATGTTGACACTTCAACAGATGCGAATTACTGTAAATTCTTTTTAATCAGCGTCTTTTTTCTAACGCGGATTTTGCTCTATACGCGTGTTTTTCTCGCATCGATTTCCGAACACATTTGCTTTTAATTACTCGAGCGGGACAAAATAAACCGACAGACAAAAAGCCCTTATGTCATTTGAAGCGAGGTGAGAAATCTAACATAGCTTTATTGTTCTTCATAAGTCATGACAATATTAATTACAAGCAATTCCTGCTAAAATACATAATTCACAGTTTTGTTTACCATATCACTTGTGTCCAGTACTAATGTTACCTCGTGTTGTCTACGCAAGCCTGCTTGTTATCTGTTAACACTTAAAATAACATTTGCTTGCTTGAAAATTGGTATTATAGAGATCTTAGATTCCGGTTCACTGCAAAGTTTCATGTCAATTTACTAAAAACAATGGTGCCTAATTTACATTTTTAACAATAATCAAAACTAAATTGTCCTTCATGCGTTATCGATGTTCATTATTTATTTTTTTCGTCGTTTGTTTAGCTAATAAAAGGGTACCGCGCAGTGGCGAAGGGTGGATATTTGTAGAAGGTAAGCCGATGTATAAGGTACGCAGCAATTGCTGCAATACAAGCCATTTTCTGTTCAATACCTACGACAAAATTGGAGAACAAATTTCATGGGCAAGCCAAGGGAAATTGTGTTATATGGACCCTTCGCAACTGGCACCCCGTAATAATGACACAATGTTCGAAATTGCTTACGTGCTTCACATCTCTACGTTCACAACCAGCAGCAGAGAAAACTGACCCCTGTATTAAAAGAGTTAATGGTGGACGATCACATTTCTCAGTTGCTAATCTTGTTACCTGATATCATTATTCTCCTTGCAAAATCCTAACTCATGAAAAACCCAAGATAATTTGTATACTTTTCATAATGCACTAAAGTATTTTGTTTATTTACATGTAATAAAACTTATTCAAATTCAGCAGGAGTGACAACGACTATCCACCTCCCCACCACGCCCCCGTATCCCCCTCCGCAGCAGCTGTTCCCTGTGCAGCAGTTAGCCACTAACCTTCACCAGGTGAGTTTAACCATTAAGATGGCGAGTCTCGCAGTTCGCTTAACAGGACTATTGCAGGTACTTGAACTTTAGAACCCAGGTCCTGAACCCCAAATTCCTAAATTCCCAAGGCACAGAAATTACAATCAACATTCATGACAAGATTCACTTGACAACGTTCCATCATCAAGCATATTGATGATATCCAATATAACCACTTTTACTGGCAACCTTACTGACATTTGTGTTGCGAGTTTTAAAAAGATATTTATTTATTGGCTTATATTCGTACTACTGTAACTGCGAATTAGACGTTAATACAGTCGGTGCCCTAAGATACCAAGCTCTTAACGGCTCTTTTCGTTTCGAGAGTCTTCTTAGGCAGCAAATTTGTGCATTGTACACACGTCTGCGTGTAATGTACGCACAAACTTTGAACGCACCACCGTTTCAAACTGCGGCCTTACGCGTTCAACAGAAATATGAAAAGGAATTCCAGCTTCATCAGATTGAAATGAGTGTTTATTTATGTAAATATAATTAACGATCATAAAATTTCTTAAACCGTCATTTACTAATGATGTCACGTGAAAATGAATTTTACGGCTCTAAGGTTAAAGGCCTAAGAACCAAATAGTCAGTTAGGAGATCAGGTATCTCAGGACATTGACTGTACGATGACACGCAGTAGCCTACCCCTTTTACATGGATATAAATTAAGAAAAACTATTAGGCAAGTCCAATCGACTGAGAGACCTAGCTCAACAACAAACAATGAACTGTGTTTTTGTAGTGTAGAGTAAAATAAAGTTATGTTTACCAACTGCAATATAGAGCAAATCTAAAAACAGGGAAAAGTGACTGAAACACGCACACCCACCTCATAGTTTAAAGTCTTTGACTTCCCAGTGGAAAATTCAGCTGGATAAGGTCGCAACAGGAGGAAGCAACAGTTCACCATAAATCGCAGTGTGAATACAAATGATAGCGAAAATTAATGATGAATAATTTTAATGCACACGATTCAGTGTCATATTATAAGCTTATAAGAGTGACGCCAGATGAGCGTAATTTCGTAAGTTGCGTTTTTTTGAGTTGCGCAGTTTGCGCTCGACCGAAATTCTTTTGGAGTGCCAGACGAACGTATTTTATTCAGTTGCTTTTAAGCGTTTATGCGGGGTGTTTGTGTCGTAATAGTGTAATGGATCCATCAAAAATTGTATGCATATATGGAGCATTAGAAGGCTATTATTAGAAAAAGAAACTGGGTACATCCACTCAATATGCAACGTTTAAAGTATGGGCAGTTTTATATATTATATACAAGTTTATGTGAACATTCCGATTCATTTGTTAAATACTACCACAAGCCAATAAATGTTTTTCAAGAATTATTAAGCCTAGTAAAACCTTTTATTACTAAGTTAGATACAAATATGAGACGCGCCATCAGTCCAGAGGAAAGACTAATAATAATAATCAAGTAAGTTGTTCAATTATTTATGAATTAAACTCCGTACTGAACATTTTCGCAAGAAACGTCTATACTCACGCGCAACCTATACCAAAGTGACTACTTCCCTCTCCCTTGCTTCCACCCGCGCCAGCCCGTCACATGATGCGACCGAAAGTCAGTCGACATTACGCCCGTAAGTCGGTACTTTAATAATAATAATAATAATAAGTACTTTTATATGAAACTGAATACAGCTCAAACTACGCAACTCAAAACTCAACTTTTACCGCCACGCCATTTTTTAAGTATGTGGTGCTCACAGACACACGACCACAGACAATTTTTTTTTTAGTTCTCGCCATTACGGCTCTAATGCTAGTGAGCAGTTGACTGTATACATGATCAACGTATGTAATTTTAGGTTGGCTTTATGACAGTTTTTCTTTCGTAGTTATATTATACTTTTTGTTAGTAGATATTGTGTTGTCCTTATGAAAGAGTTCGTCCACAGTAGTACTGCCACATTACTTATTTCTGCCGCCAAGCAGTAATGCCAGCATTACCGTGTTCCGGTTTTGAAGGGTACGGGTGCTGGTGAAATTACAGGCACATGGGACTTGTCAACTTATGTCTCAGGGTGACGGGCGCAATGGTAGTGGCCCTCAGATCTTTGTAGAATATATTTAAAAAGTTAGAGCATCGGACAGAATTGGATTCACATAAGAGTAACACGCTCCACAAACGAAAAACTTTCTGGATTCTTTTTTTAAAGTAAAGCAAACGTTTCCGAGCATGTTTGAGAAAAAAATATTTACGTGCTCCAAATTTCAGGCCGTCACAAACCACCGTACCTTGCGTTGGCTCCAATAAAGACATGTCGGGGTGGCTAAACGTATTAGGCCTTCGCTGTTTTAATATAGATGTAGAGACATACCTGTATCCCAATCTCTGCTCCCTACAGTACTTTTAGTGAAGAGTGCGCTCAGTGAACAATGGATTGCAGTGGACCTTGATTGGGGCTATATGTTCTATTGAATAAATGAGGTAACTCCAATCAGTCGTCGTGTTGCCGTAATCATTCACTACTTAGACATGACTTTTAACACCTTAATACTAATAATTATATTTCAGTTAAATGTTTTTACCGAAATTTATGATGTAAATGTGATATAAATGCAAAATGTAACGAATGCTGTATTGGGCAAACATTGATAAGACATAAGTTGAATCACGAAACCGTACGCGAAAAGAACTACAAATTGTTTATCTAACATTAGTCATAATGCTTGATGCGTTGAGCGTGTATTTTAGACCGTTCCCATTCAAGAACGTCCGCGCGCGAAGGTATCCCGCAAGTGCAACAAGTTCGGCTGCAAGTTGTTGCTGCTTGAAGCGTTGCAGAGACTCGGGCAGCACGTCAGTGACGTTGGTGCTGTCGCGGTAAACATTTCTCTTAATAGTTTGTCGTAGTTTTTCTCGTGCCGGGAATATCCTTCCTATTCATTACCCAATCCTAACATTTATCCCCGTATTGACACTTGTACATCTTCACCTTAAATAGCATACTACGTATACACGTTATAATACGTACGTATGTATAATACACGCATTTCTCAACAAATGCGTGAAGCTTCTAATATTTGTATATTCACAAGCAAGTTCCTGGATTCTGGTATATATTACTTTTAGATATTTATTTAATGATGACCTGGTGTGTTGTGACGTAGCAGCTGCAACCCGACTGTTCGCAGCATCAGCTACAGGAGCTGCAGCAACAGCAACTGCAACAGCTGGCTGCGCAGCAGAAAAAGCCCCAACAGTACGTGCAAGATCTGCAACCAAGGCCGGACGCCTTTTTAACCCAGGTAACAATAATTTCATATTGTCTTGATGATATGATGTAGTTTTTATGAACAACATCTGCTACCGAAAATCACATTTTGGTCAAGTATGTACTTTTTCAAGGTTTACCTACTGACCTTGGAAAACTACATTAATACGTGTTTCAAAGATCTGACTAGATAACGGAATCACACATCTATACAGGGTTATTTTTAAAATACTAACAACCTCGCAGCACTTACTAACATCATAAATAACAACTTTTGTTTCATGACTTTTTACAAAACATAATAAGTTTACCAAAAATAAACTTTTGATCTTTTATTGTACTATGTATGTACCAGAGCTGAAATGATATCTATTACTATTTTTAGTATCCGGCCGGAAAATTCATAATCAGTACGCCAAAGAAATTGATTTTTTGATTATAGGCGCTAGTAATAGGATAAACAGCAACTACAGGATCGTTGACAATCTGTTTATTACTTGTAACTGAGAGAACTATGAAGTTATATAACGGTATCTGTTGTAATTTAGTACTCAAATTTCAATAAAGGTAAATTATGTACGCAATATAGAACGATGAAGACCTGTTTTTGTGCATGTAGTGGTAGAAGTTGGTTCTGTTTATTTTCATAAACGAGACCAGTTTCAGATAACTGTTTTTCACTATAAACTCTTGCAAACTTTGTTAAATTTTAAGTACTACTTGGTATTGCCAGTCGACCAAATGAAAGGATCGCGATCACGATCGATTTGAACTAGAGATGAAACGTATAGTGATCTGGCCGGATACCGGATATCCGGCGAGCTCCTGGACCGAATAGCCGGATATCCGACCGTCGAATATCTGACCCACCCGCCGTAAACAAGTCGCGACCGGTTCAGCGCCGTGATTGATTGATTAGTGATTAGACGATTTGATTTGTTATGGTCACTGGTTTTAATAAAAACGTTTAATTTATCCCATAATACAAACAAATACATGACAAAAAATGTTAACAGTGAAAAAAAAATCGCAAATTTGGCAATATTTTAATATCAGTGCTGTTAGTTTGTTGTGCTGAATGCAAATTTCTCGCGGTGGAGAAGGAAAAAATGCAATTATTGCATTCTCATATTAAAATTTGTGAATATAAATTATTGAAATGTGTTATTGTTTAGCCGGGCGATGAGGCGGGCGGTGGCGCGGCCGGCGCCGAAGCGCGCGAACTGGGCGCGGTGCTGGCTTACCTGCAGAGAGAGGTCCCTTCCCTTGTCGCCTTACCCCCCAACGAGCTGCGATCGCTTGTACTACAGGTGAACACATTTATGCACTAGTTAATATAGATATATATAATACCATAGTATAATAAAACAAGTACGGCAATACCCGCCTGTTCTGCATTTTTCATTTTTACTTATTTAGATTGTGCCAAAAATCGAACTATCACTATTAATTTAAGCCTTTTTTATTTCGTAAGTAAATTAAAAAATAAGGGTGATTTTTTTATAATGTTTTTTTTTATTTAAAAACCGGTGCGCTTATATCAAATAGCGATATAGCCATATAGTCTGATCAAAAACCGATAACTTTATTTTGTTTTTGTTTTTTTTAACCTCAACAGATACACACTTGAATGCGATATTTAGGTTACCAGACAGTACAGCCAATTTGTTGGCATTAGTAGCCAACAAATGGCATACTTCGTTCAACATTAATTTAGTCAACTATCCTCTCCTTCGTCACTCCCTCAATGCTGAGGATCGTGACTTTGAACAAGTACTCCGTCAATCAATCTTCTCCACTTCAGTCTGTCTTTGGCGAGGTGGAATGCGATGCTTACTGGGACTGCCAGATCTTCAGCCACCTGGTCACACCATCGTTACGAACTTCGACCTCCAGGTCGTTTGCCCTCAATCCTGCCCATAACAATCACGCTCTCGAGACTATCAGCGCTTCTGCGTGCAATGTGACCAAAGAACTGCAGAATGCGGAGCAAACAGACGGAAAATAAGCGTTTGTCATTTTGCAACTGCAATTCCTCAAGCACGAATATTATAGACATATATTTTTTTCATTTTCTGAAATAATTGTCTTAATGGTTTTATCGGTTTTTGTCCTAAGCCTCATCAGATAAAATAAAGGTCTACGTTAATGGGTATGGTCTGAGGTGTTGTTGAGGTGTCAGCAAAAAGGGCCTTACTCAACATTATGGCGTAATTCAGTAGAACTACGACGCTGATGTTTACTTATAATTGTTAACAATTTCGCGTCTCACAAAAAAAAACAATACATGTACCTCGTTCTACTCTAGATAGATATATATAATATTGATACAAAACGATTCAGGTGATGCAGCAAAAATCGCATGAAATGCTATCAGCGAAGTGCGAGAATGACGCGGTGGGCGAGGCAGAGGCTGGCGGCGGCGGCGAGGCGGAGGCGGACGAACGGCAGGCGCGCCGGTTGCTGGCCGCGGCAGAGGAGGCGCTCGCCGCGGACTGGCCCCGTGCCGACCACCACCACCACCATCTGCACCACCACCACCACCTGGATCTCGCGGTAACTATCACTACTGATATGACACCATCACATAAAATTTGAGGAATATTAACCTCTATATTAATAATTATTAAAAATCATAAACCATAAAAATATGATCAATTCACTACATTTACATTTGATATTTGTTGTAATATGTAATGGTTTTCTCAGACGGGTAACGGCTGCCAGTACCGGTTGCGGCCTCCGTCGCCGGGCGAAACGGGCGCAGGCGCGACACGCGCGGCGGCCTTGGGCGCCGACGACGCGGACAAGCCTGACGCCCACTTTGCGCCGCCCGCGCAGCCCAAGCACCACCCGCCCCACCAGCCGCACCCTGCACACGCTCATTCCCTCCCCACCACCTACACTGAAGTCTACAGGTACTTACACATTAAATATTTTTTTGGTAAATGGTAATATAAAACAATTTCTCTATTAATCTTTCGCGACTCGGTCCTTAGGTCGTTCACCGCTCCTATGACGACCAGTGCGGGCGCAGGCGCAGCAGCGGGCGCGACTGCTGCGCAGCAACCGCAGCCGCATCCGAAACGCGAACAACATCACCATAACACCTCTGTCACCGCCAAGAAAAAGGTACAACTACAGGAAGGACACACCGACAAAGCGTCGCCTAAAAATGTATCGAACAAGGGCACTAACGCGGTGCATGCCGTATCGGCAGGGCCGGTTCGGCGTGGGGCGCGGTGGGCGCAGCGCGGCGCTGACACTGGGCGCGGGCGAGGCTTTCCCCGGCACGCCGCCCGCGCCGGCGCCTGCCGCTTACTGCGCCATGGACGTGGACGGCGAGACCGATTCCAACCGCGACACGGCGCTCACGCTGGCCTGCGCCGGCGGCCACGAAGACCTCGTCGAGCTGCTGCTTTCGCGCGGCGCGGACATCGAACACCGCGACAAGAAGGTAAGAGCCTTCAACCATTCTGAAAGAGATGTTGACGATGTGTCTCGTGATATTTAAATATCGTTTTATCCCTTAGAGTAAAATTACAATGTACCACAGATCCAAAATTTGTCCTGGCAACAAGATTTCCTATTAATTTATAAACCACGATATATTAAAAACTACCTGTAATTTTCATGAACAAAAATTACCCCTTTTGTAGTGCAGAAGTAACAACATGAATCGTACTTACAGGGCTTCACACCTCTAATCCTTGCCGCGACAGCGGGTCACGAAAAGATCGTTGAGATCCTCCTGAACCACGGCGCGGACATAGAGGCGCAGTCGGAGCGCACCAAGGACACGCCGCTGTCACTGGCATGCTCCGGCGGCCGCTACGAGGTGGTGGAGCTGATCCTCAGTCGCGGTGCCAATAAAGAGCACCGCAACGTGTCCGATTACACGCCACTCTCGCTCGCCGCTTCAGGGGGCTATGTCAACATCATCCGTTTGCTGTTGCACCATCAGGTGAGAGTACAGTCGCACGTATCATGTCACGCACATGTGACAGGTCGCGCACTAACTCATAAATCATGTGGTATTGTGATGCCAATAACAACAAGCTTACCATGCCCTTAATTTTAAGACACCGTACCTGCCTTATTCGCCGAATCAAATATGTTTTTATTTTATTATATAAAAAGTAATAGCATATACGTGTATCGCAAAATTTTATACATTTGTAGCCATTATATTATTTAATTAATAAATATATATACACACAATTTATATTCATACTGTAAATACGGAATAAACACTTCTTACGATAAATATTAAAAACCCATAAAGTCATACATGTGAGAATACACTAGGTTAGCGTATGATAGTATAGCCGATTCATTATTATAAATTGTCAACCTTAATAAAAATATAATAAGTATAATAGTAATATATATGTTGCTTATCCCGTGGAATTCCTTATCTAGGCGGAGATAAACTCCCGCACGGGCTCCAAGTTGGGCATCTCACCGTTGATGCTGGCTGCGATGAACGGGCACACGGCGGCCGTGCGGTTGCTGCTCGACTGCGGCTCCGACATCAACGCACAGATCGAGACTAACCGAAATACCGCGCTCACGCTCGCTTGCTTCCAAGGTAACCTCTTCGTGTATCTCCATCTGCACTTCTTTTCTCTTGCATTTGATGATGATTATTTTTGTTAATAATAATTGTAAGTAGGGAAAACACTCGTATACATTTTTATATACGATTAGAAACCAGGTTATTCCCTTCTGATTCCCAACAACTGATCCATCGCCAGTTTTAAATCCCAACTGATCCACTCTTTATTTTGCAACTCCCAACGGATCAAGGGAAAAAAGAACTTAAAATTAAATATTCATTTATTAAGCAATGGTAATCAAATGTTATAATTATGACTATTTATGACATACAAAATTTTTGTGACAGTTAATTATTATTGACATATTGCAAATTATAAGTAACAAAAAATCAATCTAAAGGAATATTAAAAATGTATTTTTTTGTAAACAGTGACTAACTGAGACATCCCCAGTCAAAAGTTGGTTAGTAATTTTTTTGTGCCATTTATATGCACAATTTGCAAATTTGCGTCATCTCTTAGAGCTTATAAAGTTTTTCTTGTTAACTGTACAAAAATAAGCTTATAAGTTGGTACTTATGAGATTAATGTATAATTTTTTATCCGGGATCCAATGGGAATAGAAAATAATATAAAATAAACCGGATCCACCAGGGGACCCGATTTCAGGGATCAAATGGGAATAACCCAGAAACCATAACACCAAAAAATATCAAACCTAAGGCTGGTTACACACGGTTACATCGCTACCCTTGCAATTTATAGGAGATTACATCGATACAAACGCGCGACTGCATCGATACAAACGCGCGATTGCATCGCTACACTTGGGATTTATAGACTATTGAATTGCATCGCGTTAAAATCTCGTGCGTGTGTAAAGGTAGACGATTAGCGACTGCATCGCGTTTGCATCGCTGCTAAAAGTCGCCATGTGTAATCGCTTTAAAATTAACGATGATTCAGCTCGTTTGCTCTCAAGCATAATGGGTGATGGTGGCTCTCACGTCCATCTCCTTCGTTCGAAGTAGGACACTTATGCGCTCGTGATACTTGCCATGCCATGTATGTAACACTACGTACACTAAGGGTCATATTCTAGAACTCTACTCAATGCTCAAGTCAGAACTTGAGTATGATTCAAAGCACTAGAAATCATACTCAAGTCCTTGCCATTAGGGTCGTATTTCCAGTGCTTGAAATCATACTCAAGTCTGCTCAAATCCTAACTTGAGCATTGAGTTGAGTTCTGGACCCTAAGACGTAGTACAGCTACTATGCCTCCATAACGTATCATGTAAATTAACCCGAATTAATGGAATCGTAGAATTAAATTTGTTCTATACTTAAAACATGCTAACCTTGTTTAAAACATTGCAGGACGACACGAAGTTGTAAGTCTTCTACTCGACCGGAAAGCGAACGTGGAGCACCGAGCGAAGACCGGACTGACGCCTCTTATGGAAGCAGCCAGTGGGGGGTACGTGGAAGTAGGGAGGGTACTATTGGACAAAGGCGCGGATGTCAACGCGCCCCCTGTACCGTCGTCACGCGACACTGCCCTCACTATAGCTGCTGATAAAGGACATACAAAATTCGTCGAACTATTGCTGCAAAGGTTAGATTTTCGTTTAATTCTCAAGCATCGTTAAATAGCCTTTTTTTCAATTTGAATATTATTTTTATAATTTTTGTAACGGATTGTAAAGGCTTATGAAGAGTAGGTTTTAGTAAATATAAAAATAACTGCTTTTATCTAGGTGAGGGACATGTAAAGTGTGTACACTGAGTAACATGTAAAAAAATCGTTCTTTTATGAAGACGAGCGGCGGTAGAAGTGAAGAACAAAAAAGGCAACTCTCCGCTATGGCTGGCGGCTAATGGCGGACACCTAGCCGTCGTCGAAATGCTCTACGCAGCCGGCGCCGACATCGACTCACAGGACAATAGAAAGGTAATCCACTTGCGCAATTTGCCATTAACGTGTCGAAAGACACTCATCGGCTTGGACGCTATTGAAGGAGGTCTCTTGGAAGTCTCGAGGCAATATCACTGTACTAAATTGAATCAGTTTGTGTGTTCTGGGTAAGGACCGCAAAATTATAGTTACCCTGATATTCACTGCGAAGTCCCAAGGTAACCAGAAAAGTCTTGTATATTGATTATTTTATTATTATTTGACTACCTCCACGGTCAAGTGGCATGCACACCGGTTTTCATGGTGTCACTATCTCAGGCCTTTTTTTTTTTTTTTTTTGTGAATCCTTTATGGATATCCCCGAGCCCGGGCGGCTCGAAGGTTATGTGGGAGTCCCGGCGCCCTGAAAAGGGCGCTGCTCCTCGGTCTAGCATGGACCCAGGGGTGTACCCACTAAACCCCATCGGTTTGCCTCTCGCCGGGTTTGTGCCGGCGCCGTGGGATCATCTCTATTTCACCACGACGCCGCCCGGCCGCCCCGGCCACTATACCGGGGCTCCCGCGCCTATGGAGGAGAGGATCGGTTTTCTCCGCCCCTCTCCCCAGACGATTGCGGCCGTGCAATGCGAACAGGGGGCCACTATCTCAGGCCCTGGCACAAACCAACATCATTCGTTTATATTAATACATCTTCCGACTAAAGCACATCAGTCAAATTCATTTGTTACTTCATTAATTTGTAACTTAAATTCTAGTGGGGTATTTCTCAAATTTATCATTCACTTCACATTTTCCAACACTGTAAGCAATACAAAAAATATGTAATTGTATATTAAAAAGTGACGCACTTTTTTGACTTACATGCTTTTGTCCGTTGACACTAGGTGCATGCAACCAATAGAATTATTTTTTATTAATTATTATTTTAAAATCCAACTTTGATTTCCTAGGTCAGTAGTTTTGTCTTACGATACAGTTTCCGGAAATCCGGAATTCGAGAAAGTAATCAATTAATATTTGGTGGTTTTAACAACTCTACTCCTCATAACTATATCCTATACATGCACTGGCTTACAAATAAATGGACGTCGGGTCCGCGCTAAAAAGTGTCCGAACTTACAGGGCGTTAAAATCGTATACAGAGCGTCAATCACGCTTTAGTCTAGGTTTTAGGTAGGTTAGTAAAATCTTGTAAAAATTACTCAACTAAAGTGAAAAAACAGGATGGTATATCATATTTTCAGTAAGTACTACATTGTGTTATCATAGTTATCATTTAAAAGTGTTATTTTATGCACTAGTATATATAGTATTTAATTTATATTTAAATTAATCGTAAATATAAATTACAATAGTAATCAAAATAGTCAAATAGTTAACTGTCTCTTTCCGACTAATTGCTTGCGTAAAAGACTGAACGAGACCCATCACGTCAATTTCAATTGTTTGAAATCATTGACTTACAATTATAAGGACGTCGGGTCGCGCTAAAAAGTGTCCGAACTTATAGGGCGTTAAAATCGTATACAGAGCGTCATTCACGCTTTAGTCTTCGTTTGTTCGACTGACAGCGCGCTTGTCAATGATGTAGTAAATCCTTGTAAAAATTACTCAACTAAAGTGAAAAAACAGGATGGCATATCATATTTTCAGTACGTACTACATTGTTATCATAGTTATCATTTAAAAGTGTTATTATATGCACTACTATATATATAATTTAATTTATATTTAAATTAATCGTAAATATAAATTACAAAAGCAATCAAAATAATCAAATAGCTAACTGTCTCTTTCCGACTCATAGCTTGCGTAAAAGACTGAACGAGACCCAACACGTCAATTTCAATTGTTTCAAACACAAGCGTTTGAAATATTTAGAACAAAAATTTCATAGAGTCACTTTGATGGTAATGTTATTATTAAAATATTTTTAATACTTTAGTAATACTTTCAAATATTGTTGTACTCTTTCTACGACTTGGGGTTACGAATCAGAAGACCGAAAATACATTTGCCCGAAATAACGTTTGCATGAATTTCCATAATCCCGAAAGTATTTTTGTAAGTTTTTTTTTATTAGAATATTACAAAACAAACCTAAGCTAACTTAGTCTTTTCCTTGTAATAAGCACCCAAAACTCCCTAAAGAATAACGGTTTTATTATGAATCGATTTTCAGGATGATTAAAACTTGGCTTTATGTTGAATTTGAATTTTAAAAAATCGAAACATCGGTACATTTCTTATGGCATGGCATAATAAATGTACTTATTTCAGTTTTCCTCGAGATCCTATACTTTGCTCACTATGGAGAAATATAATAGCTGAATCGCGACGAGAAGAACATTTTATCCCGAAAATATACAAATTTCTTTGCTCGGCCCATTTCAGACAATCGGATATGTACATAACCAGCAAAGGCTAACGAAAATTAAAAAAAAACAGCTTTGCCAACATTGCTAGTAAGAACTGGTTTTTGGTGCCTAGGCATTATATTATATTTATATTAAAGCTTTGGTATGTGATTACATCAATGAGTGAACTGTGCATAGAAAGGAGATAATACAGGAATTTATCCAGTAAACATAGCTTGAACTTAAGAAGAAAGTGACAAGTATTAACAGAGAACATCTTACACCGTTAAAAATCATTAAAAATCAAAAGTTGGATGAATGACAAAATATACCAACTTAAGAAACAAAAGGTAATTGAAGTAGACTGACATTGCAAATTAACTTTTCTAAATGGTTCTGGTCTTGGTATTCTATTGTAAGACAATCACCTGGTCTGAAACTAGGGAACTCTCTGTACATACTCACCATGAGTATCAGAGCAACAGAATCCCAGAGCAGAACCAATTTACAAAAGTTCATTTCCCAAATTGGTTCTACCGGGTATCGAACCTAGGACCAAGTACGGTGGAATTTATTTCGGGGCACAACTCAGAACACCCAGGCCAAAACAACTTTCGAAAAGTTCACATTTAGTTTTATTGTTGATTGAGCTGATTTTTTACGGTTTTTAAAAAAATTCTCAAATAACTCGAGAAATCGGGTACGAGAATTCTCGAAACTCAAGAAAAAGAAAATCAGACACCCTAGCTCGTAATAAATGGCATTGTATAAAATTCAACATTTTCGTATAAAATTTATTTATAAATAATAAAGGCTACTCCATTATACCTGTGTTCAAGTAGTTTTCACTAGAAGCTACATGTGGTGCATTTTGGTAAGTTTCCAGTAGAAGCAGAATATGGTGTTTTTTTGCACCTTTCAATTGTTGCAAGTAAAATTAGGCGGTACTGCAATGACATTACAATTTAAATTCAAAGTTTTAGCTTTTTCATAATCCTTTACATTACATAATCCTTTATGTTTAAATAGGTTGACTTGGGACATTTTTTTTCGTGGTTTTTGTATTAGACCCGTCGTCCATTTATTTGTAAGTCAATGTATACATGTGTCTATGTATGTGGAACACCTTTCTCCGACCATTGCTTATAACTAATAAGTATTTTTTTAATTGCAAAAGCGAAATGATGAGTGAATTAATTAGATTAACAATATAATCGTAATGTTCGTGAAATTAGAATAACTAGAATTGATATAGTTAGCTGAGATCGAGAGAATAGGCAGAGTGCATTTACAAAGTACCTAAACTTCTGAGAAGTAATACAAAGACTGCATAATACATCCTTCTGAAATCCTGGAATTGTTGTATTGTGTTTTGTTTTCATGTTGTAACTAGTAGCAATCACTTTACTACGGTAGTGTACTTAGAAGAAAAGTTTTGTAATTGTTTTGAAGTTTTTACCTTAAATTTTTAAACACTCTGGAATATCAGAAGGAGGAATTATCCATTCTATATAATATTATTCGAAGTTTAGACACATATACACTCACATATGCTCAAAGGTCCCAGGTTCGTTTCCCGGGCCGAGATAAATATTTGTATATAACGCTCTCACCCAACATAGCCCCGCACTAGGGAAACCCTGTGTCACGGGTGCCATGAATACACACATAGACAACCACAAATTACACCCAAACTCACGAGAGAAATAAATGTAGGCCAGTGCTTTAATTGTAACACTTAGGTAGATAATTGACAAATTGCAGGTATCATGCCTGATGGCCGCCTTCCGGAAAGGCCACACTAAAGTGGTGAAGTGGATGGTCGGCGTCGTCACGCAATTCCCCTCTGATCAGGAGATGACAAGGTACATTCCATCGCATTCGATTACTTGTTAGATACGCTCGTGTCTTTCTTTGCGTTATGAAAAACAACTAAGGTAGGTATACAACATCCAGTAGGTGATGAGCCTTCGTAGGATAGGCAATTCGCCTGCCAATTGTACTAATTATTGCAAAAATAATTTTATTACATAATGGACCTATAGTCTGTCTTTTTTGAAGATGGAGTAAAATGACAGTTTATTGCTTAAAAGTGTTGCCCACTTACAAGCAGTGATTGTAGTCGATAAATATTCTATCGACTACGGACTGGATGTTGGTTACGTTTATGCAATAAATAACCGAATTTGTTTCATTTAAATCATCTTCGGCCCATTATTCGTCCAACTGCTGGGCACAGGTTACTTTGAATTGTTAATTTTTGCAAATTGATACGTACATGCACCACATTTACAACTACGGCTATTAAAAATACGAAGAGGAGACATATTTTAAAGTTTTTAATTTTAATTTAATAAGTACGTAAGCAAATCCACCTATCGTTATTAAAATGTATATAAATAAAAATTTATTTCGATGCCAATAGGCCTACTGTCAAAATATTTATCTTCTATAATATAATATTTATAATATTTTTCTTCACAATCGCTCGATGAAATTGTCGACAACAACTACACGACTAATTAAAATTTTATATTAAACTGGCAACTTTGCAAACTGTCATTTTACTATTTTCAAAAAATACCAACTATAGTTGTGCGTCGTTTATGGACTAAATGGAAGGCTGTAATGATTCCATAACAATATACCCTTCCACTCAAAACTTACTTATGAGTACAATTAGAAAAGTTATTGAGTCGTGCGATTCAAAGTTATCGGTAATAAAGTGATTTTTGTCAATATTAAACATAATAATGATACCCACTCGAGATGTCGAGTCTTAACATGCCGTTCGTTGCAGGTACATTTGCACGATCTCAGACAAGGAACTTCTGGACAAGTGCCAGGAGTGCGTCCGCGTGATCCGCGCCGCAAAGGAGACTCAGGCTGCGCGAGCCAATCAGAACGCGACCATCCTGCTGGAGGAGCTCGACGCCGAACGCTGTCGGGAGGAGTCGCGCAGACAGGCAGCCGCGCGGCGCAGGGAGCGCAAGAAGAAGAAGAAGATGGAGAAGAAGGTAGTATGTATCCCAATGTTTGTTATATACTTAAACATTTGATAGCCGGCAAAGTGTAGTCGGCTACAAGCATCGAGTATATAACCAGAAATCGAGACCAAATGTCATTTAATTTGTTTGACATCTGTTCTGGCAAATCATTACTGTGATAACTGCGCTCCGATTGATCAGCCCGAATTCGAAACAATTGACGGCTGTCATCAATTTGTTTCTTTTCGAAAAGACCAGCTTAACTTGAGCTTTGCTATGATGGACGAAAATTGCAAAATTACACATTTAATTGCCGATGAAATGTGATTCCGTTTGTGTTGTAATTAGACTTTTTGCTGGTTTTTCCACACCACCGAATGGAACAGCCCCGATTCTTAGAGATATTATCTTTATTACAATAATACAGAATATTTTTGGAATATACGGATACGTACACAAAGGTCAGTTGTTGGCGTAGTGCTATTTCAGTTTTCTAATTTGTAATTTCAACGCAAACGAGAATTGATATTGTATAGTGATATAAGATCCATTTGCCAGATGAATTGCCAGGGATGGATGGCCTTTATTTCGTCTCTATTTCTGGTTATATACTCGATAGCTAGAGGTAATTGTAATTGGTCGTAGTGGACCCAATCAATCTAATCTAACCTTTATTTGGTACTGCTTAAACGTCATATTATCATTATATAGGTATGTCTATCATTAGTATGATACTGCAAACACTTTACAATAAATAATTCATTCGTTATCTGAATAACAGAGGTCTGGTATAGGAACGGAGTTAAAAAAGACCGCTTACACCCCCACTCTTGTTCCGCGAAATATGCGAAATGGAATGAGTGGGCCACACGTCGTAAATACTAGCTTTTTAATTTAAACCGGTTTTAATAGGTCTAAGCGGGAACCGGCAACTAGCCTCGTAAAATCCAGGCCCTAATAAAAGCAGTATCTTCAACGAACTTCACTTGTGTTACTATAGGAGGAGCGGCGCAAATTGCAGGAGGAGAACGACAAGAACTCGATGTACAGCGAGAAGGCGCTGCGAGAGGGCGAGTGTTCGGAGGGCGGCGAGCCCGACGACGAGCCGCAGGCAAAAGAGGAGGGCGACTCCGGCATCGACGCCAACTCACAGGTTACTAAATGTTACTATATATAAAATAATAATATAAATTCGGTCTTTTAACTGCTTCCGTGGCCGAACGGTTACCATGCAGGCCGGACTGCCACGCAGAGGTCCAGGTTCGATTCCCGGGCCGGAAGAAATATTAGTATGATCTACATTTATTTCTCTCGTGAGTTTGGGTGTGATTTGCGGCTGTCTATGTATGTGTCCATGGCACCCGCGACACAGGGATTCTCTAGTGGCTATGTTTAGTGTGTGTGTGTCTTCAATTAGCTACGCTATTGAATTTAATTTGGCTCAGCGTCATTCCGATTACCAAATTCACAATAACTCTCGTCTACGCGACAGAAGGCAATTACGATAATGAACAGGATGTAAGATTGTAAATTAAAACCTTTTATAGTATATACATTGTTCTACCTAACATTACATACAATGTTTTATTTGACTGATGAATGCCGTGCAGGGTTCGTGTTCATCGTCAGACGTTAAAGCACCTCCAGCCACCAGCGCCAAGAGCAAGAAGAAGAAAAAAGAAGAAAAGGCAGTTCCTCCACCGCCCCCCGATAAACCTGCCAAGCAGATAGACAAGGTACCGCTAATTGTTACTTTTTATCGAAAGAGAATCAAATATTCTGACTTGAGCCTATCCATAACATCTGTAAGGCCCATTATGACATTATCGGAATATCCTTGCCGTTAGTAACAATTCCGAAATCTTATTTGTAATGTAAACACATCTATATAATCAACGTTAGTAGATAACGAACCTAATTGAATAATCTATCTATAGAGTAAAACCAAGATTGAGATGAAACCAGAAAAAGAAAGCACCCCTAAACCAGACAAGAAAGAGAAAGAGAACGTGGCGCCAAGCTCTCCTCCCGCCACCCCCTTGAAACCGGCGGCGTCCGTGCAGCCGGACCGCAGACAGGATAAGAAAGACAAGTGAGTCGTGTTTGTTTACTTCGTTGATGATTTTGAGATGATAGGCTAAGTCAAACCAGAAGGTTGATAGCAGTATCTCCAAGTTTCTATAACCATCACTCGACAAGCATGTACTTAAATGAACGATTTTGTCGTTGATATAGTCAAGTCTGATTTCGCGTTTTTGATACCAGTCATCGAGTATATAACCAGAAATAGAGACGAAATAAGGGCCATCCATCCCTGGCAACTCATCAGGCAAATGGGCCTTATATCACTTTTAAATATTAATTCTCGTTTGCGCTGTAATCACAAATTAGAAAACTGAAATAGAACAGCGCCTACTACTGACCTGTGTGTACGTCTCCGTATATTCCAAAAAATATTCTGTATTTATTGTAATAACGATAATTTCCTAATAATGCCGTGCTATTCTATTCGGTGGTGTGGGAAAAACAGCAAAAGATCTAATTATAAAACAAACGGAATCACATTTCATCGGTAATTAAATATGGAATTTTGCAATTTTGGTCCATTATAGCAAAGCTCAAGCTAAACTGGGGCGTTACCATGAACTCTTATTACGATTCAGTTTAGGGCTTAAAATGAATCGTTGTGAGATAGCGCTACATGAAATGTGTATCACCATCCCGCTTTTTTGTCGTTATGAACCTATACTGAACTGTAATAAGAGTTCATGGTAAAGCCCCTGGCCAATTTTAAGTGAAAGAATTGACCAAATTGGCTGACCAATCGGAACGCAGTTGTCACAGCAATAATTTGGCAGGATGACATTTCGTCTCTATTTCTGGTCCTATACTCGATGATACTACTTATAGAAACTTCTGAGACACTAGTAAAGAACAACAAAAATTATTATGCGATATTTACTTTGTTTTAAACAGTCATCTCATTTTATGTACAGCTCTTTAAACTTCAGTAGTTTCGGTGTGTGCTCTAATATGAATGCGATTGTATTTCTAACTGCCAGTTTGGTGTTGACATAGCCATACTATTTACAGTAAATGGTGGTAGTGTATAATTTAACCGGCTATGATCTTCTTATAAGTAATATTGTGTGTAACGGTAGTTAGTATGCTTTTCTTTCATTGACCAGTTTATAAAAAGATATCGGATGTCTAAGGCTCTAATAATAAATAGCTCCAGCGTCCATATTAAGTCCGTATCAACTGAGGTGTCACTCAATTATGGAGATACATCACCAGGCCTTCCGTATTCATTATCTGCAGTCGTCGGCATCGTCAATGATATTGAAGTGACCAAAACCGTACTATAATGAGACAAGTAGTGCAGACTCCCGCCTGTACCCCGCGCGTCAAACCTACACGTGACTAGGAGTGTACGATTGTTACTTTTGTTGTACAGGGTCAAGACCACGTCACGCTTGACACTAAAGGTTTAAATTTAACTCTATGCCACTTGCAATTAAACGGACCAAAGTCCAAAGTTTGATGTGCTCTTGACTGTACCTAAAGCTTGTAAACATAATTTTGAATGTGAAAAATCAAATTTTTTGAATGTCCCGATGTTTTACCACCATGATATTAAATTATTTTTGTGAAATTACTCTACTTAGTTTGTTATAATTATTAATACAAAGAAAAACTAAGAAAAAATTCCTTCGATCCGGCTGGATTTGAACCAACGTCTTCCAGCAAACTGTACCAAACGCTATGCCAACTAAGCCATAGAACTAACTAACGGATCTTACGAATTTTTGTATGTGCTTGTTGCAGGTCTCTGTTTTTGGTTGTTAACGACTTTTTTGCCGTTATAGATGTTTGTTAATAGAGACTCCCATAACTCCCATACCTTTTCTACATAGTTTTGATTATAGTGGCTATGGCCGGAAGGGCACTATAACCTGTGCGCACACAGGAACCTTATAACTTCAGGTTCTGACCCCAGCAGGCTTAGCATAAGCCCGAAGACTAAAGTTATTCTCTTCTTCGAACTGTCAATTTTCTCTTGAAAATCTCGACATTTTGGCAGAAGAAGAGATAACTTTTGTATTTGGGCTCATGCTAAGCCTGCAGATCAGCCAGTGTACAGGGTTGTCACTGACTTCATCGGGTTCTCAAGAGGCTAGTATCTCGGGTGAGCCGCCCCGGGTGCAGTTGCAGTACCCTCCCTATTTTCCAGATAGGTACTGGAGCTGTAGGCACGCTCACTTCTACTATCTAGCACATCCTCTGAGTCAATAGAGACAATCGACTTAAGTAAGATCTTAATATCGATCCTGTTATTAAGGCGTTTAGGAATCTTAGTCGACGTCACACAAAAAAATCATTCTTCTTATTACTTCTTTCTTATTTACGAAAACAACATTCTTTGAAGACAAACGACTCTGCCTATTGCTATTTAGATATCCGATGTCTACAGTAGATTGTAATTTAAGCTGCTCGTTTATTATAGTGTGTAGATTAAACCTAGCATTAACCACAACGGGGGCTAAAGGACAGATATTTCTTCCAGAAAACAAGAAGAGGATAATAAGACTTTAACAGTTCAAAGTGTTAAATACGGGAATAGCTCGCGAAAGAGCCAAGTGTTCGAATCTTCACGGCTCAATGTGGAAAAGGACGAGTTTGATGTGTCCGAGAAATATAAAAAACACGGCGCACACCAGTAAGTGCACGCCATTTGAAGTCATCAAATCACGAACACTTTCATTGCAACGGGAAATGTAGGGCCGAAATTTAGGCTGATTTCAGATACACGCTTAGACTGAGATTTAGGGCGTCTTCATATTAGACGCTTGTAGAAGCCCTGCAGTGGGCCTTTATAAAATAAACTTTGACATTAACTAAACAAAAATGGCGGGGTGAGCAAGTTTTTCGAAAGTACAGAACAAACTTTGCCTTAGTATGCAATAAATTTAATTAAACTTTCAATTTCCAACATAATTTCTAAAAAACTTTTTATAGCCCGCCAATTTTGCTTAGTCAAAGTTCATTTTATAAATCTCAACGTCGAGAGTATACGTAGACGGCCACGGCCTGTGTAAACTTAACAAACAAACAAACACACAAGCCGCAAGCAGCAAGCCGAACTGCACATTGGCAGTTACAATGACGAGATGCAAACCGTTTTCATAAACTATTGCGGTCCTCGGATAATTGAGGCCATCAGCGCAATAGTGGTGTAACCGATATTAATTTTTTTCTACAATATTACTTTAAATGACACTAAATACATTATTATTTTATATTTGGATACTATAATTAAATATTTTTTATACAAGAAAATAACTATGCACTTCAGTATATAGAAAACAAATTGAAAATGGATTACACGACTATTGCGCCGATAGCCGTAATTGCCGGTGCAAATTTTTGTGGTCATAATTAAAGCGAAGACCCTCGACACGTATAAAATGTTTGTGTGTCTTTAAGTCAGAACGTAAAGGCTAAGTGCGCTTTGAAATCAGCCTTAATGTATTCCGCAATTGGTTAATGTGGGGTAATACTTACGCCATACAAACCGAAAGCTCTCTTAAGGGTTTTGCTCTAATAAAAGGTCTTACACGAAAACAATAAAAATGCAGACCCTTGCATGGTGCATCTCAATTCTTTTTGCATGTTTTAACCGTATTTCATGTCGCTTAATTGTAGTGTAGATAGCTGATATAATCCGCTTCAACCTTAAATGTGAGATGATGTCTAAATAAAATGAAATAATGACATATTTGTCACAGACAAGAAAACATCGTCGATTTTTATTGGAATATCTCCCGGTTTATAATCATCGACCGCCCCTTAAATAAATTTTATTCATTTCAATTATAAAAACCAGTATAATTAAATCTAACGATAAACATAAAATCGTACACGGGAAACCAAACGCACATCATTCATTTCATTGTCACCGCAATGAAAAAGTAAATAAGCAATCTAAGTGTTACTTATTTGACAAACAGGTGGGAGGCAGAAGGCAAGAGTACCTCGCCGAAGGGAGGATGCGTCGGAGGACGACGCGAAGAGGGTTGGAAGGAAGTCGTACGCAAGTCCAGCGTACAAACTCTGTCTACCGTTGAACCTGGGTAAGTTTGAATTTTTTTTTAATTAGCGACGATGTAGTTGAGTTGAGAAAATAAAAGAGAAAATTGAACTGGCCGGCTATAAAGAGGTCAAGTCATTAGCCGTAGATCGTGAGGAATGGAGTCATTATATACCTTATTTTAAGGTATGTAACATGAATTTGCTTCTGTAGGTGCAAAAAAGTGTCTGTGGGCGCGCACGCGATCTCGCGCGTTATTGGGCGAGCGGGCAGCAACATCAATGCCATTCGCGCAGCTACCGGCGCTCACATCGAAGTCGACAAGCAGACCAAGGGACAAGGAGAGCGCATTATTACAATCAAGTTAGTGGCCATAGCATTTTATTTCATTTCTCGGTACTTGGTGTAACGGACTGGTGTACGCAACCAGTCGTCCAGGCGCCTATTTTGCATGTGGTTTATTTATTTATTTCATTAATTCATTTACTTTGTTATTTATTAGTATTCTGAAATGATTGGCTCGTTCTCGGGTTGGTGTTCTGTGCCTGATTTCCCTACGAATTTCCCTGATTGCATCAGAGATGCTAGTTTAATCCGATGTGACTGCGGCGGCCTCATCTTGTGGCTGCACAAGATGTAACTTGCTCTTGTGCGGCCATAAGATGTACAACAGCAAGTGCTGCAACAGTCCATGCAGCACTTGATCTTGTACATCTTATGGCCTAATACCTGTACGAGGGAATCTCTACACATCCTATATAGCGCAGTCAAAGTGGGAAAATACTATTCAAAGTCAATGTAGTCCTAAAATAAAACAATCATCGACCCGTTAAGAAGCCTAATATCCCCGTTATGTTTTATTCAATCATATTATTGCAAAATATTAAATAATATTTCACGATACCCGAGAATGACCAGTAGAGAATTGGAGTTTACAAGTCGAATAAAAAAAAAGAAAATATTCGGTCGAAAGGTGTGAAATATTTACCAAAATTAATCGATAGTAACCAAAAGCAGCCGATAACAGACAGTTGGAATAATGTGCTATTGCTAATGTTTGCGCTGTAGGGGTTCAGCGGAAGCAACAAAGCAAGCGGCGAACCTGATAGCGGCGATGATCCGCGACCCCGAAGCGGACATCGCGGCGCTGCTGCCCCGTACGAAGTTGCCGCAACCCGCGCCGCAGCCCGCGCAGCCTAAGCCCGCAAAACAGCCTCTACCTAAGGTGAACACACATCATGAACCAGTCAACGGCTATTACTACCTGGTATTTAGTTCACTTTGCAAAATTAAACGTTAAGTTACTATCACTTGAATATAAGCCTTATACTTATATACGAACCGTCTATACTTCGTTTTATTTTGAATTAGACAAGAAAGTGTTGGGTCTTTTGTCAGGCACTATTTTATTCAGCTACTTTATAAGTAAAGCAATTTAATAAAAACCATAAAACAAAGTT
>NW_020653492.1:1583693-1721732 GCF_003589595.1 Hyposmocoma kahamanoa
TTCGGGCAGGCTCGGCTCGATCACAGTATTACCTACAATATCTTCCCATTGTATTTTTATGTTCGCCTGCCGTCGCGACCTTCGCTGTGTCGCCCGAGGCTATGGCCCCCTCGCCACACCCCACGCTACGCCGTTGATTGCGTCATTCGTAAATATCATTTATCAGCGATTCTCAGGATGTTTTTTTGTTTTTTGTTTGTTGTCTGAAAACAAAGTTCACGATCACTGTTTCTTTGTTTACAGTTTTTCTAATTCTAAAAAAAAACGAAGTATAGTCAGGGGCCGCCTTTTATTTTGGCCATTTTGTTCTCCTGTTACGACTACCAATCTTTATGGAGAGGAGGGGTAACCCACTGGAGGAACGATGGCTTCTCAACTGAGAGGTACACAGTTCGAATCCCTAAGGCAAAATGTACCAGTGACTTTAGTTTCTATGTTACCTACCCCTGTTAATGTTTAGTACCAGTACCTCTCGCTAAGGGTGTAGGAAAACATTGTGATAAAACCTGTATGTCATAGAAGGTTCACAAGCCCGTTTGAAATTCCCAAAACTCAATGGACCAAGGTGGCGGATTATGTCCTAAACATTTAGTTGCAGCGGAGCTCTTTGTGAAAGAGTTCGTCCAGGGAAGTACTACCACCTTACTCATTTCTGTCGTTTAGAAGGGTAAGAGTACTGGTGAAATTACAGGCACATGGGACTTGTCAACTTATGTCTCAGGGTGACGGGCACAGCGGTGGTGTCCCTAAAATATTGCCGATTAAAAGCTCTTAAGTGACATTGCAACTGTTATTTACAGGCGTGTCGCTTACCACCAAGCGTACGACTTATACATCCCGTCATTTAGTATTATTTTAAAAATCCTAAGAGGACACCCGTGCGTAGTCGTGGGGTATGAGGCCGATGATGATAATGTATAGTTCTTCATTTTGGCCCATTTTAAGTAAAGGTAATTCGATAGGGTAGCGCTAATATCCCAATGATTGTCCCAAAGGCGACAGCGAGCACCGCGTCCGGCGCGTCGAGCGGCGCAGCGGCGACTCGCACCACGACCGCGACGCGCACGCCCGCCAAGCACGCCGCCGCGTCGCGTGTGCAGCCCGCGCGATCGCTACACGGTTAGTATTCTAATCACCAAAACCGCGGAAATATTTTTTGTAACTTTACTAACCGAAAATCTACACTTGCAAAATTGTCAACTACTCGTTTAAAGCTTTCAACATTTCTATGCATTTGAATATAATTAATCTTATATCAATAAATGTAACATTATATCAATAAGTGTATCAACAAGTGTGTGTGAATTACATAAAAAAAAATATCGTGTCCTTATCTTCCTGTCGTAATCTTTTTTCAGTGTCAATAAGTTATTCAGAGAAACGACAAAATTCATCGTCGACTCCGGCAACTCCCGCCCCCACTCCGGTAAAATCTAGTGCGAACTCAACGGGCGCGCTGTCGTATACGGGCGCCATTGTGGGTGCGCGATCTCATACGTTCGCAGCCAAGCTCACTGCCACACCGCCACTCGATACTAAGCCCAGAGCCACATCTCAGGTATGTACTCCATCTTTTAAAACCAACCCATAAAATGTAATTTTCAAGTTTTTATTGACTGTCACGATGTATTCAATTTTGAAATTGCTCCACTTGTTTGTTATAATTTTAATAACAAAGATCGAACACTTACAAAAAATTCCTTCGATCCGGAGGGATTCGAAAACGTCTTCTAGCAAACCGTGCCAGACGCTAAGCCAACTAAGCCATGGAACGAACCAGCGGACCTTATAAAATTTTTTCATGTTCTTGTTTTATTATTAGATAAAGCAAAATAAATTTGTTTGACAACAAGTAAAACTTGTAAGAATACTATGGCCATTTTATAGTTATAGAATATGGACTAAAAACCTACTTCAAAATATTTATACTTTTCGTTATCTAACTAAACTGCATTTACTGCCTACATAAAAAAAGCAGATTTACCACAATATAAGGGTAGGTAAAATAGTTTATGTGCTCGCCAAACGACATCTTGTGTGATTCGCGACAATTACGGAGAATTGAAGGTACTTTTACGATCTTAACTCATTATACGTCTAACGACTGGACATGAAAAGAGGGGGTTTCGACCATTGACTCGAAGCGGCTTGGGGACTTCTCGCATTCTTTTGTCGCTTCTTATGCAACGTGATATTTTCCTTCGCCGTTGGTTAAAGGTATTTCTACTAAATATTCACAAATGCCGAATACACAGAAATTCGAACCTTCGACCTCTCATTTGAGAAACGACCGTTCTGCAACGTCACAGCTAAAAAACTAAGTTAAATATTGATTTTTAAATAAATGTTACAATGAATAGAGCGTCATCTCACGTAAAGGCTCTGGTAGCTGTAAAGGTACTGGCTGAGTGAGAAGCTTCATAGATCTGTCACAGGTGTCGCTTACGGCAAAAGAAACTGAAAACCCAATGCATAATCTCAGTACAGAGTACTAAAAAATCGACCTCAAAAGTTCACGGAAACAAATCTATTTGCCAAATTTTATTGAAATCGGTTACCGGAAAGTGCGCGAAACCGGATTCATCCCCTAGTTTGCCACCCTTAGACGTGGAATATTTTTTTCAAATTTAAATGAGACCAATACTGAGCTAACCTCTTTTCAACAAAAAAAGAATCATCAAAATCGTTTCACAAAGTTATCGCGTAACATACATACAAAAAAAATCAGTCGAATTGAAATAACCTCCTTTTTTTGAAGTCGGTTAAAAAGATCTGTAACCAAACTTATAAGACATTCGTAAGGTCTGTTGACTCGATGAGTAGCTGAGTTTGTAGAGCTGGTTTGGCTGGTTTGGCACAGACGCAGGTTCACGTCCTGTCACGACGAAGGATTTTCTTCTTTGTTTTAATAATTATTATAAGTGAAATGCTTCGCGATACTGAATGAAACTGTGTTAGGGGACAACGACGAGCCCGGCCTCGGGCGCGCCCAGCGCGTCCCCGCTGATGAAGGTCGCGTCGCACAGCGCGACAGCACGCGACTCGCCGCCTGCGCCTGCGCCGAAGGGCGAGGAGGGCGACAAGCCGCGCGGCTGCGCGCACGACCTGCAGCTCAGTCCCGACAACTCCGCCTCGTGGAGCGACGAACCCAGCCCCGCGCCGCTGCACATCAACACCACGCCGCAGGTACACCACGGAGAACTGCGGTGCCCTTACCATGAGTTTACACTGACCGTTGTGGCTAGCGACCACGTAAAACATTAGATAATTTTGTGTGGTAAACGGTACAGGTTCCTCAGCACCCGAAGAAGGTTACATATTGTATACAAATTTTTATCCGGTTTACTCGGAGGGCTCGGGTTCTTAATTGGAAACTATAGTTTTTAACATATAACGTCATACCAGCAAGATAGTTATCAAATTCCATAAGCGTTAATGCATCCTAACGTTTTCTTCATGTTTTTTTTTATTATACGAACCTAACACGAATGTATTGCGATTTTGCAGTCGAGCGCGAGCAGCAGCGGCGGGACGGGCGCCGGCGCAAGCGCAGGAAGCGGTGGGGCGCAAGAGTACTCGCTGTTCAAAGACCTGTCGGCCGGTGGCATGTGGGGTGCGGCGGGAGAGCCGCATCACTCCGTCGATCCGCCGCCCTTGCAGGTACGCCTAGCAGCCACATAACAACATACATTTCAAGACTTGAAACTATAGGGTCTTTGCTTGTGAAAATTAGTTAACTTTTTTAACAAAAAAATTATAGTTAGTATGTAAACAAGATCCAGTTTACATTTCACCTGACTGTAGTAGTTTATGTGACTGTTACATAATGAAAGGCATTAAAATACGAGTGTGGGTTTATGTATGTATGTATGTATGGCAGTTCATAAAAACGTCTCACGAGTGTTTTAATGCCTAATTATGCACAGTTACATACACTGCTTTATCTACACACATATTATAAGCTCTCTGTGATGTGTTCAGGAACCGCATGTTACGACTGGCGAAATGGCGGCAAATAAAAACTTTTCAGTCGCATGTCACACAACGTAGTTTTCATTTTTAATTCACAGACAGACTAGAATCGGCCCCACCTATCATATCGATCAATATCAAGGTTAGACTATTTTCCATCCCCTAAGATATCAAGTAATGTGTGAAATTGTCAAAATTTTATACTATTGACATTTCATTTCGAATAAAACTTCATCTCTACTGATATTAGAATTGAGGTCCAATCAAATTGTTTTGTTTTTCAAAGATGTTCGAAATGTGAATGTAGTAATAACATCGAGTTCGATGTTAATATGAAGCAATAATAACATTTTCACAGATAAGAAATTTGTTCTAACATAACAGTTTACCTTTCTTTATGCTGGTCGTAATTTACGGTTTTTGAACACATTGTAGAGAATTTATGATATGTGTATAGATAAAAACAATTATTCTCACAAGAGAAAATAATCTACGTTTTATTTTAAAAAAGATATTGGTTTGAAATTTAAAAACAGTTACGTTTTTCATTAATTTACAAGTTTCTATATTTGCAGCAAGCGGACGCGAGCAAGGCCCCCGGCTACCGCGGTGGCGGCGCGGCCGGCGGCGGCTGCTCCCCCTGCAGCCGCACTTCGTCACACGGCTCTACGCCGCCGCCCGCCTACGCGCCACCTGCGCCGCCGCCGCCCAACTACCACCAGCCTATGCCTATTGGTAAGTAACATTTTCAAAGCTTACATTGCTGCACGTTTGCCTACTTACTTATTAAAACCTTCTATGTCCACTTTTTTAAAATTTACAGGGGAAAGAAAATACTTAAAAAAATTCTATTCAAACGTAAGGTTTTAAAATTGATCAATATTTGTGTCGTTCATTGTAAAATTGAATGAAGTCCTTGTAATTAAATTTTCAAATAATGAGCTTTTAGCAAATTAGTGGGTAGTAATATTAGTTCTCTGCGTAAACTAGTAATGGGATGTTAGTGCAATTATTGGTGTTGCTTCACTTTTATAATGAAAGATATGACGAAAGTGATACTTTTACGCAAAAAAATATGTTTTAAAAACACCACTTCCATAAACATCGACACATACATATATGTATGTCTCAGTGATCATAGTGGACATGTAAAGTTTTAACAAGTTATGCACGGATTTTTTCTGTACAGTATAAACTGAAAAACTGGATTTTGGAACAGTGCTGCTTTGCGGTACAAATATACACGGTTATAGTAATCTGCCCAGGTCGGTTCTGCTCGGACTCAACCACCATATTTATATGTATAACAATGTAATATAACATTTTTACAGGCAACAATGTCAACATTGACATGAGTGGACTACCTCGGAATGGACCTATCTACCCGGACAACTCCAGGAATGGACATAATATGATGGTAAGTTTAGTTTGAAAATCGATACATGCTTCACAAGTTCGCTTTCGAAAATAAATTGGTAAATCTATTGGTTTCCCGACTAATTGGTTTACGAAACTCGTTAGACGTTTGAATATTAGCCTAAATTCTAAATTCCTTATATATATTAAATGGTCCAGTAAGTCGAATAAAAATTAAATGGGACATAAGATCAAGTCTCTACTTTCCAGTCTCCTAACATCAGTAGGGCTAGCACAACAGTGCGCGACTTGCGCAAGAGCGACATACTGCTATTCTCGCGTATAGATCTCGCGCTACTATCAATTATCCATACTATACCACACCCCGGACACTCTATATAACGGTAGAAACTTATTCGTCTACTGCGTAGGCGCTATCTGCACACACACAAATGTGTGCAAGAAGTGGTAGGGTTACCCATCACTTCCTTGAACTATTTATTCTCAGGTTCAAGGTGCACAGTGATTTCGCAAGAGCAAATGAATGTATTGTATATGTAAATAATATAATCATTACGTACACTAATAATTTTATTTATTTAATACTAAAACAACCGTAAATTACACAAGTTGAGTAAAATAAAGTCAAATAAGTAACTTAAACAAAAGACAAAATAATAGGTGAATAAGACTACCATAAATTACCTACACTGAAATATTTTTTATTAATAAAATAAAAATGTTTCAGTAATCTGTTACGAAATCACATTATATTGAACGTTCGAAATTTAAACATTAAAATCGTCCTTAGCGAACGGCTCGCTGACAGCCTTGCTGCCGTTCCATCAATGTGACCGTCAATATGAGGGCCGCGATATAGTATCTAAAACTAGGGAGGGGCGGAGAGTAGCCTTTCTCGTTACTTTTTATTCTCTGACTATACACGCATCAGGACAACTAGCAATCTTTCTACGATCAATACAGCTGACCAGCAAAACAATCTGCAGTCGGAAGTTGCCTTAATCCGTAGTACAAAGTGTTAAGAAAGAACCGTCTATCTTAGGTGAGCATGAGCGCCAGTGTGGGTGCAAGCCACATGGGCGGAGGCGGGATGGGGCTAGGCTATGTTGGTGTGGAGGGCGTGTCGCGCCTCAACCCTCGCGCACCTGACTTCGCGCAGCCCCACCGACAGCAGCACCCGCTGCTTCCCAACAAGCACAACGCACAGGTATTTAAAACTGTTCCCTTACATATCTTCGGTGTTGTAGAAAAAGTTTGTAAGCGACGTTTAAAAAAAATTCAAGGCAGCATGTTTGATGTTTTAGTCAAAATCAAATAATCATTTATTCCTTAGGCAAAATTTTTACACTTGAAAACGTCACTTGTAAGCTACTGTTCGTTCACTACGCTGACCTCCCTGCGAAGAACGAGCAAGAAACTCTAGGGATTGCACTTTTCAAATAAACATTTTGTCTCTCTATACATCTTTATCTAACACATAGTCTTCAATTCTATAATATGACTTTTCAATTAAAATACTTTTAATGTAAGTTTTAAACTTGGGATATGATAATCTAAATATATGCTCCAGAACTCCGGAATGTCATTATAAAAACGAATACAGTTCCCCATAAAATAATCTTTTACTTCTACATTTCTATAGTCTGTCTGTCTTTCCGTACAGAAACATAAATAAAATTATTTTGATTATTGTGATATTACGTTTGTTGTCTATTGAATACCACAATGTTTTTCTGCCACGATGTTCAATTATTTTTGGTGAAATTACTCTACTAGTTATTATTAATACTAAGATTGAACACTAGAAAAAAATCCTTCGAATCGGCAGGATTCGAGCCTGCGACTTCAGTATACCGTCTCTGACGCTCTCCCAACTGAGCTACGGAACGAGCCGACAGACCTTACGAATCTTTCTATGCGCTTGATGCATTATTATACACTTCCGGACACATAATTCGAGGCACCACACGCATTTTCAGTATTAAGTGCCCTAAGCGTAAACAATGTTTGATTGATCAAAAGCTATTATTCAGTTTTGAAACTAGTATACTAAACGTCTTTTCTATAAGTCCTTGTTGGAAATTTGGTTTTGCAAAACCGGGGAGAAAACTTTTCTTCGACCTGTTACAATTACATTACATTACCTGTTACATTACAACCTATTATTGTATTCTAGCCCTTTACGACAAAAATGCAAGGTGACTGGAATTATGTGTCCGGGAGTATATTATGCAATACGTAGCGCGTACAAATACGACTAGTGTTAGCTTATTTGCCCTAAAAACAGTGGTAAATTGTGGTGAAAAACAAATGACTGTTGCAGCAGCTGTTCGCGGGTACGAGCAGCAACGTGGGCTCCGGCGTGACTTCAAGCAACCTGAGCACGCTGCTGCTCTCCTATCAGCCGAACCAACCGAAGCCCATGCCGCACACGCCGCCCGCGCATCATCCCTACCAGGTATCCAGTCCTTCCATTTATAATTGCAAAACGTTTTCCGTTACCTATCTATAGAACATCATTGGGCAATAGTTAAACAAGTTTCATGACGTCATGAGTTCTTTTTTAATGTATTTGCATAATCTGTGATATCGAATACTACTATCTCACTCACACTCACATGCCGTCTTGCATTTTAATTTTAAGCAAAATAAATTGTACTGCTTTTAAATTTATTTCTTTTGAATCATGTACTATTTGAAACTTAAACCACCTGCTCATACCTTTTCGTAATGTGGAAGACCCTCGTAGCACAAGTAAATTATTTTTTTAAAAGGAGTGTCGAACTCAGCAAACTGTCCTTTTTATATTAAAAAGATATACTTTTTTTATCCAATTCTGCTGATAAAGAGGTAGAAACCCCAACGGTGGCAAAACTTTCGTGTTTTTTTTTATTGCTTCGAGTGACTGGACGTGTGCCTGTTAAGCGACACGCCTATCCATAGCAGTTGCAGTGCCACTCAGAGGTGTCGCAAAGATCTAAGGGACACTGTCACTCTGCCGTCCACTAAGCAAAACCCGGCTAAGTGACAAATGGTCAAATATCCGTTTTAATTAGAAAAGAATAAAGCACAAAATTGTCTTTTGAAAACAGTTAAAATTAGTTAACGTGTTCGACTTACCGTAACCTACCCTAACGATGCATAGCTGAGATATCATAAATAATTTCAATATTCTAAAATTGGGTTATGATTTTTTATGATATCTCAAAAAAATATTTTGTCTCTTAACCGCGCCTGGTCACCGTGAGACATAAGTTGACAACATAAGTACCCTTACTCTTCAAAACCGAAACAGTAATGCTTACATTACTGCTTGACGGCAGAAATAGGTAAGGTGGCAGTACTTCACTGGACGAAATCTTTCACGAGATCTACTGGTACTAAATATGTATTTCGCAGCAGTAGATCTGGTTTGGTAGCGACGTTTTTTGTGGCAGTCCCTGCTGGAGCGCGGGGTGGGCCACGGGGGCCACGGCTGGGGCTCCGAGGAGGAGGAACGCAAGCCGCGGCCCATCGGCACGGAGCGCGCCTGGAAGCTGACGGGCACCGACGACTGGTCGCACGTGCACGGGCACCAGCCGCAGCACGCGCACCCGCACGCGCACCTGCCCGACCACGACCGCTACCAGGTACGAGCGATGCTTCTTCTAGTCTCTGAATACGTTGTCGACACTAATACAAATAGAAAATCAACACAAAATTTATACCCAATAAACAAGGTCTGTAACAAAAATATGTACAAGGCTGCAAAGTTGTTGTTTGACGCGAGTGCTTACACTGAATCCTGAGCATAGCGAGTTCAAACCACGAGACGCAAAACAACTTTACTGCCGAGCGAAACACACAACTTTTCACATCACTATATGATGGATGAAAGATGGAGGAACATGGTAGATGAAAGAAAAACAGTTGAACTATAACAAATCGGTTTTATTCATTTAGTCATTAGTTATCGTTGCCAATTTAAATTCAACAATAATAAGAATAAAATGTACCAACGGATTGTATAAATATCAAATTCATGTAGGCTAGTTTTAGTAGTAGGTTAATTTTCGGTTTTAGTGAATATTTATATAAAAATACAAGTTGAAACGCGTTACTTCCTTGTGGAATGTGATGTTAGTATCTATTTTATGTTTGTCTGATGTATTTTTGCACTCATTTACCGCACATTTTGTCATTTTTAGCTAAAATTCTTGATCTGTTCGCGGTGCAAGTTGACCTTGAGCACTGAAGGCCCGCTCGCTCGTGTAGGCCCTTTTGGCGCGCTTCACTTTGCCTCACTTAGCGTGTGCGGACTGCGTTTCTATGCGTTATTATTCTAAGGGTGCACCACAATCCATCGTCAAGTTCGAATTTCAAAAACTTGTAAAAAACGTTTTGGAGCGCAGAATTTTAATGAGAAAGCAAGCCTTTCCGAGCTAGTGAAGTGGAAAGAAATTTGTAAGATTTGTTGACTCGTTTTGTAGCCCAAAGGGCCCCGACTTTGCTAGTTTTATTGAAACCACTGAGTAATTGTAATTCCATTGAAACTCTACTGAGATTATATTGCAATTATTGAAATATTTATTATTCTGCTAAATTCCAGTTGCAATAGCAGTTGAGTTTCAGAGAGTGTCAGTGGAATGGCAGTGTTGGCATCCATTCATTCGATCACTAACTGTCGATGTTGCCTTACTAAAACTACCATGGAACTTAATATGCATATCTATTTCATTTAAGCAGCAATTTATGTGTTCGATCTTTCTATAATAATAGTAATAAACAAATAATTATTTATTGAATAAATAGATAGATAGAATCTTTATTCGCCACCATGACAAATACACACACAGACACATGATACAGACATTAAGTTACGACGTAACACAGTTATATATTTTACTAATAGCTCTCTTGGAAGCCATGGCAATGAAAAGGCGCTTACTCAGCATAAATGACGCGGCTGCCCGCGACGCTAGTATTCTGCCAGGACCCTATAGGACAGAGACGCTACTCGTAGAACCCAAAACAAAACCAATTTCATTCAATCCAATTTAATTTCGTCCAATTTATTTATTTATTTACAATTTTTTTTTTAAACACCCTAGCCACATCATATTTAGCATAGCAAATAGTTAGCATAACAAAGTGTATATTGTGATGTTACGGTAATCATCATCCACTCAGATTATTATCTCACTTAAAGTGCTATGACCTCGATTTTCAAGTGCTTGTCTTGCGAGAATTACGTTGTTAACATTCTCTCATTGTATGCTACGTAGGGCGTTAGCGGCATGAGCGGTCACGTGGGCGTGGGACAGACCCTGGAATCAGGGTACGGCGGCGGCAACGGTGGCGCGGCCACAGCAGCCGCGCTTTCGCTAATGCACGCGCTGCCCCTGCACTACTTGCAACCTGGTCCCGGAGCCGCCGATCCCCCGCACCACTGGGACCGCAACCACCACCAAACCCCGGACAAACAGGTAACTTAACTCCCATTATAGTTTGAATTCTCAATTATATTTACAGCTCTAGAAAGTAGTCTCTAAAGTTACTTAGGGATCAGTCATTGACTTACAATTATATGGACGTCGGGTCCGCGCTAAAAAGTGTCCGCACTTGTAAGGCGCTAAAATGGTATACAGAGCGCGACACTCCGCTTTAGTCTTCATTTGTTCTACTGACAGCGCGATGCTGCGATGACATTACAATTTAAATTTCGAATAGGTTGACTTGGGACATTTTATTCGTGGTTTTTGTATTAGACCCGTCGTCCATTTATTTGTAAGTCAATGGGATCAGTGAAATTTTCAATCAATCACTATGGTAAAAATATGTAGTGAAATTGAGGATATGCATTGATTACTAAACTGCCTCCGTGGCCGAACTGTTCCCGTGTTAAGTTAAGTTAAGTTAAGTTAAGTCCCGTGTGATTGTAATTTCACCAGCACCCTTACCCTTCAAAACCGGAACTCAGTAATGCTCACATTGCTATTGGGCGGCAGAAGTAGGTAAGGTGGCAGTAATATGAATTCTCTCACTAGGAACTCTACAATTGCTTGTCAAAGGTTTATTTTTGTATCTTTTGCAATAAAGTTATATAGTAAGTGTAATACTTGTAACAAACCAAATAACTCTACAAGATAACTTTTGTTGCTGGCTTAAAAACTCTTCCGTGGTCGAACGGTTACCATGCCGGACTGTCACTCAGAGGTCCCAGGTTCGATTCCCGGGCCGGGAGAAATATTTGTATGGCCTACATTTTTTCTCTCGTGAGTTTAGGTGTAATTTGTGGTGGTCTATGTGTGTGTCCATGGCATCCGCGACACACGGTGTGTTGAGCGTGTGCGTTGTTATTATACAGTGTAAAAAAATTCAAATTTACCTCGAATACAAGAAAACCTCGTAGTCAATAGGTTTTTTTTTAATATCAACTGAACTAAATAAACTCGTGTATTGTAAGGATATTATATTTTTCATATAGCTTTAATTTCATTTGTAAAGAAATAAATTCTGAAATAAAGCCAGTAACCTAAGCAAAATGAACCGTATTAGTACGGGACAAATTGGAATTCGAACTGAGGTAGTACCGACTCCTAATAAAAAGGATTCAAATGCACTTTGATCTTTCAAACTTGCAACCAGAAATTTATCTATCAAATCTCCGATATGTAAAGAGTGTTCTCGTTTACAGACTTGGAGCAAATGGACTCACTAAGAGTCCCCCGGCATTGACGAGACTGCCTTACTGCGACACGCGCCGCGAGTCCCAGCGACTGTCGACACCTGTGTTCCCTACTGTACACCTTAGCGCGCGTTAGACCTATCCCACGAGGATTATATATAATTGTAACCCTTGGAAGCGGTGTAGATATTAGTGAGAAAGATTATATTATACAGATTATCTATATACATAATAGAGAAAATGTCCTATCGAGAAGAGAACTTCTTATACTGTACGATCGACTGAAGTGAGCATTAAACGATTCAATATAATGAAACTCGTGAGGGGATTCGGATGTAGTTTTATTTGTAACTGCCGATGCTCGCGACGCAACGTCACTTAGACAAATTGTTGTTACGTTCATGTCGGTCTCCGTAGTTGAGTCCGCGCTCGAACTAATAGTAGGTAGCTTGGAATGTGATTCCGAAATGCCGCAGAGTGTTTCGTTGCCTTGGCGCCGGCCGCTGCCCGCCGAGCCGGCCGGCCGCCGCCTCTATATACATATTTTACACTATATTATGGCATAATACGATATTATTTCGATAACGCTCGCTCGCCGAAGCGGATTATTAACGTGTATTAATAAAATTTGCTTGTACATGAAGATTAAATATCATATATTGATGCACTGTATCCACTGGTGTTTTTAATAATACCACCTGTTTTTCAATAATTCTTTTTTTAATAGCTTTATTTGGGTAATGTGTATATTTATAAGTAAATTATTATTGAAGACTTATATGTCTCGAATATAATTAAAGGCAGAGTATGCGGTAAGTTCTAGGCAAATAAACCGTTGTCAAAATATTTTCGTGTGTTTTTGATTAGGATCTTCACTAAATACGAGTCTGGCCAATCATTTTACCAAAAATAAACCATTGATTTTGACAAATAAGTTTATTAACTTCGATGTAACTTTCACCGAGATTCATTTGTTTACATATTTACAATTAAAAACACATCCATTAAAATTACACTTACTTTTAAGTATTTTAAATGCAGGAAGATCACAATTTATTGCGTTTAGCTGCTAAATAATTAAAAAAATAAATACTATGTAACAAAGAATCCAAAATATGTTCTAAAAAAATAATTTTAACATACGCTTGGGCATAATTAATTACGATAATATTTATATAACATAGCACAAGTGTGATAAGACCATTAAGCCAACCATAGAAGAACTTATAGATAAAGAAGAGAGGGAAGTAAATTGACTCCGAACCAATATCTTAACATTAATCAAATCTGTACTATCTTTAATATCTCAATAAGTGAATTTTTCTCCTACAATACCTGCCAGGGCATGCTTGGCATGCTTAACATTAGTGGAAATAGAATCTCGCAAAAATAGAGATGCTACTAGTAGACATAACTATTTTGGAAATCAAATTGACAACTCTAGGAAGATATATTTTTCGTGCTGGTACTAACTAACCCCTGCTAGAAAATTAAACTTATCGTCTGCACATTTTGCAATATTATTGCAAATTAACGAAGTCGAAGCCATTAAACTCGATGAGCTAAGCTTCTTACCGGCCAAAGATCTTAATCACCTTAAATTCTACTTTACATTCTACATACATGATTAACGTTACCTAATTATTAAGTTTGTAATTATAAAGGTTATAATTAAGTAATAAATTGCTTCCTTTTTAAACCTACACTTGATTGCATTGACCAATCGAAGACACGGCGAAATTAACGCGTCGAGATTAACGTGATAAGTGTTTGCTATCACGATCACACACAAAATTGTAATTTAGGATTGACTGTCATCGACGCAGGCTAGACGTGTTGGGTTAGCCAGGTCTTTTAGGGTCGTTGGTTTGGCACAAAAATAACAATTTAAAGTTCATTATGCCTAGCCATAATGCGGCCTTCGAGGTCTTCGTGCATTTTCTGCACTTTGCGCGTGTGCTTCTTGATCATTTGTTGTTGATCGTCGAAGTGGTCCATTTTGTCTCCCGCCGCAGCCACCTGACAGGACATCAACGAGAGGGTAAGTACAGTTTACTATAGTTTGTTTGTTTTAATAATAATAATAATCCATTTATTTCAGACTTACATTCATACATAATATTTGTTAGTAAAGGAAAATACTTAAGCTAGTGTTAGGTTTAAAATAATAAAGTAAAACGAGTTCTTAGGTTTTCGCGATTGTTACACATAGGAAATGAAACTATTTTTCCGGATTTAAATCGCGTATATTTGTTTTTTCAAACAAACCGACGTTTCGGGCCCTTTACAGGTCCCATGGTCACGGTTGACTGTCAACCTGTCAACCTGGATGTAAAACGTCGATTTAAATCCGGAAAAATAGTTCATTTCCTAAAAGTAAAACGAGCCAATGTCAGGACAACTGGCCACGCATTGGCAGCAGTGTGCAAGTGCATCCACCGCCCCAGCATTGGGGACACCCATCTTTCCACCAATGTGCTCAGGATGCTGTTCGTACTGAGACGCATGCGACGGAGTAGCGATGCACTACGCTTTCGCATGATAGCGTAGAAATCGTCTATGTTTCTCAGCAAACATGGTTGACGCGCTACAGAAAGGTGGAAGTCGGAACAGCATCCTGAACGCATTGTTGTACCGCCGCGTGTAACTTACCCACAGACTGCACGTGTAAAAAGACTGACAATAAGCTTTAACAAGCGTTACCTTTACTTCATCTGTACATCGTGCAAACCTGCGAGCCAACATATTGCAACGGACAGCCAGCGCCCTGCTTTAGAGGAGTACCGCCTAGATCAATGGAAGGCACTATGGTATACGTTTTAGTACCTGCTTTAAATACCATGCACTCACTCTTCAGCGCATTGTATCTGAGCCCTTGAGCCACCGCATAAGACTCACAAAACTTTAGCAGCCTGCGTAGGGCGCCGATAAATGGGCTTAAAAGCACCATGTCATCAGCGTAACATATATGATTAACGCAAACCCTATCAATAATTGCTGATGAATAACGGGCTGATGGGTGAGCTCAGAAGTACCAAAATTGGTTATCAAACCTTATCAATATGACAACCAATTTTGGTACTTCTGAGCTCACCCATCATCCCATCCACGTACAGGTTGAAGGGCCGCGGCGAACTCAAACCCGCCTGCCTAACTCCACACTCCAACCTGTACACATCCTTTTGAGCACCCGCCCACCTCACTGTATTGTTTTGGTGGCTGTACCAGAATTTTAAAATTGCAGTCAACTCGCATGGTGGACCAGTCTCACTCTCACACGCGTATATAGGCGTTTTACGGGTAGTATAGTATTGGACAGTCTGATTGAGACGCAGGATACCGCTTTCTATGGACAATCCAGGCCGGAAACCGAATTGATTGTCATGTAAGTTAATTCTTTATCCAGGCGTTTAAACGCTGCGACTCAACAATAAAATGATTGAATTCTCGAAATCCAATGCACGTAATCCTAGCGGGACGCTTGCTATTTTGTTATCTTTTAAGCACCAAATAAAATGCTTAGTTGGTACAAAACGTAATATTCAGTATTAAGGGAATACTTGCACGTAATCTAAGTGCAAATATTAGTATTAACTGCCTCTGGCCGAACGGTTACCATGCCGGACTGCCACGCAGAGGTTCCAGGTTCGATTCCCGGGCCGGGAGAAATATTTGTATGACCTACATTTATTTCTCTCGTGAGTTTGGGTGTAATTTGTGGTTGTCTATGTATGGATACACCATGGCATCCGTGACACAGGGTTTCCCTAGTGCGGGGCTAATAATAATAATAACGCACACACTTAAGTATGTGCGTTATTGTTATTATTAGTTTAACCCTTTTTATTTACTTTATTTGGGTTAACAAACAGAAGACACAATGAATATCATTAATTTCTTTGTACGTACAATGTGTCACCAACGACGTTAACCACAAATTACTAAAATACAACAAAATTGAGATGTGGTGATGCACATAAAAGAATAAAAAGCAATGCTGATTACTAACAAAAAAGAAAGCAAAAAACAAGTTTCTTTGTTAATTAAATCTTTAAACCTTCAATTAAAAACCAGTCTTATTGAGAAGGAACAAAAACTAAATGATTAGTTGGCGTACGTTATTTTCAAAATGCCATATGTCACTGCCAAGAACAGGCTTTCCTGCTCCTGACGCACGAACTAATGTCCAGTAGCGGACGTCATTCGGCTGAAATAATGAATCGTCATTATTTCTGGCAGTGACATTTGGAGAACCTGGCATTCTGCTCGTTTGGCATTTTGCGTTTCTGGCATAAAGCGTCAAAACGCTAAAACACTAGGATCGAGGGCATACTTGCAGGAAAAAGCGTAATATATTTCAGAAAAGAAAGGAATAATAAAAAAAAAGAAAACAACCTTGCTGCGATGCTTTTCTAGATTGCTTACATGGTCGGCTTGCAAGTGACGAAGCTTTAACAGACGGGATTCGTAGTGCTGTAACTCCACCTACAACAAGGACCTTAAGTTATCCAAATGGTATTTCTTTATTCCTTATTACCCAAAACAGGTGGAGGTTCTCAATTGGACTTTTTTTGTATGTTACGCGATAACTTTGTGAACCGATTTTGATGATTCTTTTTTTTTTGTTAGAAAGAGGGTACCTCAGTATTAGTCCCATTTAAATTTGAAGAAAATATTCCACCTCCAAGGGAAACTAGGGGATGAATCCGGTTTCGCGCATTTTCTAGTAACCGATTTTAATAGAACTTGGCAAATAGATCGACTCATCCGTAGAACAAAGATCTGTGTGCAAGACTACTTGTTCTCAGGTCATAGTACATTTCGTTCGTTCTTCTTCGCTGTGGATGTCAGATCGGCCGTTCCTCGATTTTATATTTCCGAAATGAAATAAGATATATAAATTCTCAAAACACCTTTACGTAGGCCTTAGTTTGAATAAGAAAATTATTCTAGTAACGTACTTATTCTCTTTTCGCTATATAATCACATTGGGCTTTGTTCTTCGGATGCGTCGAGATGTAATTCCAAGAACTTTTAAGTTCGGGGTTTTTTTATAAAAAAGTTACAGATATGTCATTTTATTCTCGAGAGACGTCAGAGATGTTGCGCTGTCCTGGGGGTCTACTCTCAATCTACGTCCGACATCCGTCCGAAACAATTACTGTCAAATAAGTAATATTCGACAAAATTAAAAGACAAGTATTAAGTATGAAGCTTTATTCGCATCACGCGTCTTTACATTTGGTCAAGTATTGCTTATTTGGCAGCAATTGTTTCGACGGATGTCGGACGGAGAGTGTGAGTAGACCCCCTGTGCCTGTTAGGGAATATAATCAGCTATTCCAACTGGTTATCTTAATTATATGGATCCCTAGGCTCCGAAATAAATTAATATTATTATTATTCTTTTTCAATTTCAGTTTGAAATGTAATAATCTATAATAGCTGGCACACCGCCCAATTGTAGGACATCAGAAATTACAAGTTTCACATATCTTTTTCACAATCATAACTGTAACTGATCGAAAGAATCACAATAAATTTAAGATGTACACATTGTAGTAATGTTTACATAATATTTTAAAGAATTTGGACGAATAAAAAATCCACACAATCTGGACAGCCAATTGAGATAGATGGACCACGATTAAAATTGGAACTCGGTAAGTACGTATTCCTGCTAAAACTTGGACAAGGTGATTTGGATCCTCGCAATGTTATGGCGTTATGGCGAACATCACGTTTCGCGTCCAGGCCTGACAGTCTCTGCTCCTCAAATTTTGTCACCTGAATTTTCACAAAGTGCCTCCACCCAGAACGGCAACTTGACAGCATCTCCTATCTCGAGGGTCAGTAGTAGCAACATAGCGATACCTCCTATGAACAGTACGTCAACTTAATTTTTGGACCTGTTCAGTTTTTCTTTTGCTTTTTTTATTCTTTTTTTTTGACCATAAAAATACGTTAATATTTCGTAAACCGTATAAAAGTCTGCTGTAAATAATTCATAAAGAATCAGATACCTTTAAAGAAGCCAATTCATCTACAGTGAAATTTCCAGCTGTAGCAAGGCGCCATAAACCCTGCACTTTAGGTTCTATAAACTCCTTATTGTTGGGTCCTGTAAAAACAAATTAATTGTCATCAGTTTTAATGTACGTTTTTGACAAATGGGAAGAACTTTTAAAGAACGATTTTGTTCTACTAACGCATCAGTAGAGTATTTAATAAAATGAGCACTAATATATACTATATAATAAAATATAACAATAATAAAATTTTCCAACGAAGTACTGCCTTACCTATTTCTGCCGCAAAGCAGTAATGTCAGCATTACTGTGTTCCGGTTTTCAAGGGTAAGCATGCTGGTGAAATTACAAGCATATGGGACTTGTCAACTTATATCTCAGGGTGGCGGGCGAAGTGGCAGTGCCCCTCAGATGTTTGCGATTTAAGGCTCTGAATGGCACTGCAACTATTATGGACAGGCGCATAGCTTACCATCAGGCGCACGAGTTGCTCGTCCCGGCACTTGATATTATTGTAAAAAAAAAAGATAGTCCTCTAGGATTCAAAATTACTTGTAATTCACACTTTCACAAATTTAAAAACTACGTAATTCGAAAGAAGTTTGATGTCTATAAATGAATATAAATGATTTACGTTATAGGATATTGGTTTTACTCCCTTGAACAAGCGAAAATACAAATTTCCAATTCAATCAACAGAATTAAACTAATGAGAATAAAAAGTCAATGTTTGCATACCTTTGGAAATAACTCTATGCAGTTTGTCGAAGCCATCTCGTAAACCCCTGTGTTTTACTCTAACTAGGTTAGCCTTGTCCAAATAGTCTTTGCTGACCTCATTAGTCTCCAGTTGTGAACTGATCTCATTGTACTTATCCAATTCTTCCTCGTTAAGGGCATCTGGAAAATTGTTTATTTTCCTTGAGTCAGTCAGTTGACAAGATAGGTGGGCTGTACATTGACTTATTTATACCTAATGCACTGCTCTGTTCTGCAGTTGTCAGCAAGCCTATAGCTGAAGTATGGTATTTAATAAATCATGTGCTTTATATGGTGTACCAAACATCTCTACGTGACTTGTTAAGATATACTGTCAAAACTATTTCTAAACGCCCATATATATACTACATCACTCTTAGCTTATACCATATTTTACATTAAAACATCTTGTGTTAAATACATGTAATGTCATGAAATTATGTGTTAATTTAAATTTAAAGTACATATATATATTCTTGCTCTCTACAATTGTCGTGTGCGCAAGTGAGAGTCTGAAGATCTGTGACACTGGTTTATACCTAGTATGGACTCCAGTGGTTACCTATCAGTATCAGTATTCGAATTTATTTTGTTCGAAATAACAGTTTGCTCGAATTTTCATAACCTCGAAAGTAATTATGAGAGGAAAATGTTTTTTCTTTTAAACGTAATTTAACCTAACCGAACCTAATCGTGTCTTTGCGATAAACATCCAACATATCCTGAAAGAACAATGGTTTCGTTATAATTCGGTTTTCGAGGTAATGAAAGTTCGAACAAACGTTATTTCGAACAAAATAAATTCGAATTTGTGATAGATTACCGGCTTCAGTCTCTTACAAAGGTCTTTCAGTTACAATTTCGCTTTGTAAGACTATTACTTTAGTGGAAAACCTTTCTAAAGAGGCAATAAAGATTATTATTATTTTATAAACATAATACTTTTTACTTGTAGACAACCCCCACATCTTAAGATAGTTTTTAAGGCCATCAGCAAATTCCAGTGGTCCATTTTTTCGTCAAGGGTTTTTAGAGTATTGACTTTATTTTTCGTGAACAAATAAACTTTCACCAAAAAGCCAATCTAAGAATAAACATAAAAATGGTTTATTGTATGCTCACTACATGGTCATCCTATTTTCATACAGAATTTCATCAAGTTTTCCCAGCCGTGTCCAAAATTTACTGTATACTATATATGAAATGCATCAAAAATAATACAAAAAATTTGGTAAAATTGTCCTATTATTTTTTTCCTCCTATCCTATCACTATTACTTTTTTGATATTACTTTCCGTGTTTATTGTCTCTAATAATATCGATTGAAGGGTCTAAGGATCTAAGGTCATGAAATAAATAATAATCATAGAAAATTTCATTTGCATTTTAAAATTACATTTAGTGGAAATGGAGTAATTAATTAGTGTTGTTTTACAAGTTTTGTCAAACTGTACTTGTTTTGGTGGCTATAGTAGAAAATTTCAATAAAGTAACTACAAATAACTTAGGAAATGAAAATATATTTCCGGATTTAAAACGCGATTTAAATTGTTACGGTTGACTGAGGGTAAAATGAATGTTTCTTTGTAAAATTGATAATAAGGTATTTAATTAATAACTTTTGTAACTACAATGAAAAAATAGGGTTGTTTGCATTAATATTAAACATAACTGGTTGATGACTGTACCACCTCGGTCAACCGTGACCATGGGACCTGTAAAGGGCCCGAAACGTTGGTTTGTTTGAAAAACCAAATATACGTGTTTTAAATCCGGAAAAATAGTTTTATTTCCTGTGTAACAATCGCGAAAACCTAAGAACTCGATGGAAATAACTTCTAAAATATTGATTTTTCACGGACACTAAGTAATTGATAATTTTAACTAGATCATTACACATACAAAAATTTTTAGCCTAAAAACCAATATGTAGTCGATCTAAAAAAATAACACGGCGATTATGTTTCAATTGAGGAAAATCCCTAAAAATGTAAGAAGCAGAAATGAAACTTGTTAAAACCATAGTCATCAACTAACTGTGAACATCCATGCACAAAGCTGTACATGTAACCTAACTAGCCTGCGAAAACCATAAAATCTAACAGTTGCCAGGAACTTCAAATGAAACTGAACTCTATGCCCCACAAACTAGCTTCATTCGTTTGTGAGATTGTAATCGTAAGAGCGTGACCTTAATTCCTCTGTCCCAGTTGCCTAGCCTATTTTAAAGTGAATGACCTAATATTTAAGTGGAACACAGTGTAAATCAATTTCGTGCTTGATGTAAACAGGAATAGATTTATATAATTGTGACTGATGTAACTTTCGCTTGCATTACAATGGTGTAAAATTTGGATGAAAGTTTGTTATCTGATATGTGAATCATGTCATATGTAAACAGATTTGTTTTTATTCTGGATTGGCATATTATATTATTTAATGTTACAAATGGAAATTTAGCGTGGATGTTTGTTACACAATTGCGATGCCAGAGGGCTATAAAAAAATAAATGGATTTCAATCATTGGTGGATAGATTATCTCCACTAACTAAAACAAAGGTTACTTTAAATCGACAAATATAGATATCTAAAACACGTAGATCATGAAAAAAACGCACTTTTGTATTCATCCTTCTTTCCACCTTCAACGTCACTTAGCAGATCGTAATATTGATCGATCTTCTCCTGATGATGCGTAAACTCCTCCTTAAGGGCTGCCAGCTCCTCACTGGTGAACCCTGACGCCTCTGCTTTGGACCACAGATGGTTCAGCTTCTTATCTTTGAACAGGCTCTTATTTATATGGTCATCTATGGCAGAATTGTATGCCTGTAACAAAACAATCATCAACTATAAGTCAAGCAGCTTGCGCGAGGCCATGTTCTACAGTTGAGAGGTGCGGCACTGGCCCCTCCACCAAAAATGGCTCATTGATATGACTTGGCAACTGAACGCAAACAAAATAATAATAATTAAAAAAATGTTACATACATTTGATACTTTCTTTCACCTACCAATGGCTGCAAAAACAAAACATTGTACATGTATTGAACAAACGTGAAGTTGTATGAACTTTGTTGTTAAGGCTGTTATCAGTTGTTGGGATATGTTTTCATTCATCATATTCTTATCTTAATAGGACAGTTGACAATTCATACCTAATGTAGCATGAAAAGCCGCGAAATTGCAGTAGAAGCTTTTGGTGACAGTAGGACCTAAAGACCCTGATTTGTTGGTTTGTTTGAGAACACTAATATACGCGGTTAGATCCGTAAACATAGTTTCATATCGAAGGGATCCTTCACACAGGATGAACAAGTCATGCACCTGGTACTCTGAGCTTTAAATCGCAAATATCGAAGGGTACTGCCACTGCGCCCGTCACCCTGAGACATAATAAGTTAAGTCCCGTGTGATTGTAATTTCACCAGCACCCTTACCCTTCAAAACCGGAACTAAGTAATGCTCACATTGTTACTGGGCGGCAGAAGTAGGCAGTAATATGAAGTCTCTCACTAGGAACTCTACAAGTGCTTGTGAAAGGTTTATTTTTGTATCTTTTGCAATAAAGTTATATAGTATGTGTAATACTTGTAATAAACCAAATAACTCTACAAGATTACTTTTGTTGCTGGCTTAAAAACTCTTCGGTGGTCGAACGGTTAGCATGCCTGACTGCCACGCCGAAGTCCCAGGTTCGATTCCCGGACCGGGAGAAATATTTGTATGGCCTAATTTCTCTCGTAGGTTTGGGTGTAATTTGTGGTTGTCTATGTGCGTGTCCATGGCACCCGCGACACAGGGTTTCCCTATTGTGGGGCTATGTTGAGTGTGTGCATTATTACTATTATTATTATTAATTATATAATATTTTACATTAATATTTTTTCTTACATCATGTTCCTTCTGTCTGGTAGGTGAATCTTCAAAATGTTCTCTCAATCCATACATGGTCATAATACTTGTCAGCTTCCTCCTCAGAATTGCTTCTTTCATTCCATCTTTGTCACCACCTTCACTCTTCATTCGTTTGTGAAGTAATTCTTCCTTATCTAGGATCATGAGTTCACTGTAGAGGGATTTCAGCTTAGGCTCTGTGAGACGCTGCAATAATTGAACAATAAACTAGAGAAAAAGAAATATGGAAAAAACTGAACTAGCAAACAGACAGACCATAAAAATATAATATAGAAAAAAAATTTCAGCATAACGTCAATTTTGTACTAGATAAACACTATCACAGTGTACAAAAAAGTTCATGTTTTAAATTCTACTAGTTTAATATACTTTTTACAAACCTTACTTAAGTTTACTTTGTTTTACTAATTAGAAATAAACAGTCAGACAATCCATTTGCAGGAAAGTAGACATCTATTGTATAGTATAGTATAGTGGTCTATTACATAATAACATTACTGTTAAGGGGAGTCACCAGACGACAGAGGGAAAAACTGTTTTGGGCATCAGATCAAATGGTTTAGATATTATTACTTAAACAACGTTCTTACAAAAAACATACGATATGCCTAAGGATATTGTCTAAAGAATGTGCTAATAAAGCGTTTCCAATTTGGTGTGTCACGACCGGTACCGACCGGACCATCAAGATAAAATATCGGGTCGCAACATTCCCGCCTTGTTGAAGTGGAACCAGACATCGGGATAAAACTTTTGTCATTTTCCGCGAACTTGGATTCTTTTGTAAAAAAATAAGCAGCAGCTCCATACTTCGCACTAAATAGATGATACCGAAATAATATTAGTAAAACATTTTTACTAGCAATAAATGTGCATTAATTTACTTATTGTAATCAGCTTGGGTTTAAAAGTATTGAGTGGGACAGGAAGCAGTATGAAAATTACTGGGCCATGGCAGAACAATGTTGGGGAAACACTGTCTAATGGGTTATTTGATAGGATATACTTTATCTGATCGTATAAAATCCTGTGGAACAGGCTAAAATAATAGTCTAAAATTAACCATTTAAGAATAAAATACCTAAATTTATAGATAATTTGTTATATGGAGATATTTCACTTTATGTATGTAGCACAGAGAACTTCCTAAATTTTGGCTTTCAACTGAAGCCCTATCAGTTATTAAATTCACATTTATCCCAAAATTTGCAAATTGCCCAGTGGTGTACCGTTGCCTGTGTCAGGCGCTATCAGGCGCTTTTCGACATTGGATCTGTGTCAAATTTTCTTCACCTGTTCCTATTTTATTCATATTAATTTACAGCGCGTAAATTGCGAGACGCGAGAGACCACCCCCACACCTTACCTCCTAAAACCTAGACTCGCATAGAAATATCTTGCCTTATGGAAGTTACGTAAACCTCTATTATAAACTATTAATATCGCAAATGTATTGTCCATAATGGGAAATAGGATCTCAGTAGCTTCATCAAAAAAAATTGCATAAGCAGCTCTTTATACACAGCATGCGTGGCAGAGGGGAAAACAGCACACCCTTCAACAATGTTCCAGTGTGGCCAAATACAGAGTGACATTTTTATCAACACATCGAAGCAACTCCCTGAAATTTTCAGCAAATCCAAGCGGTTCCTAAGATTCCTGGAAAAGTTCAAGTGGCAAGATGACATGTAAAATAGGTGCTACAACTGCGAGTTGCAGATGCCAAATAAAACAGTGGTACTTGCCCAGGCAACTTAAGAGTAAACGGAAAACCTAATAAAAGTATTATACAATAAAAAATACTATTCTTCATTAAAAGAATACAAACTCATTATCAATAACTAAACTCTTGCACCTCATCTCTTTACTTTGTTATGTGAACCCTAAATGTAAATTTATGGAAATTATACCACACTTCGTAGCCTTCGTTTTATATGTTACTAAATAATATCTAAAATAGAATAAAACAAGATTTATATACAAATTTTACCTGTTGAGCTTTCATCCACAAAATGTTGAGTTTATTCATCCTAAACGGTTTTTCTAAAGTCCGGAAGTTAACATCAGGTATTTGATCGTTTGGTTTCTTCTCATTAGCACTACGGGAATACTTATTTTCACTTAATACTATGCTTATCAACGAAACAAAGATCAAACTCAGAGGAATCGTTTGTGGCAATTTCATCTTGCTAGATAAATCACCGTAATATTTATTTGTTGGATTAGATAGTGCTTCAAATTTACTGGAAATTATAAGTTAGGAGAAAATCCTTATTCAAATCAACTTAATTAATTGATCGGCAATAGTTTTCAAACAATGAAAAATGACTTACGTACTAAAAGAAACGTCAGTCTTTGTCAACAACAATGTCATACCGGTAGCTGACAAACATGACATGAACATGGCAAAACACTAGAACACAATGAAATTTACAGATGGCGCAATATTATACCGGAAGTAGTCGTTGATTGGCAATTTGGAATAGAATGGCACTTTCTATACCAATAAAATATTAGTAATGTGCTGCCATCTAGTTCAGCTAACTGGTAACATGGACAGCTGATTTAATTTTTTGCGTGTAATGGAACGTTTTGAGACACACAATTATTACCACATTAAAAAATATATATTGGCAATACTAAAAGTGTTACTATACATTTTCACTATATTTTCGACTAAAAAGTTGAATAAACTTGTATTTCTGATCTCTTTCTATTTCAAATTGAGTGACAGAGATAGACTACCCAGTGATAGTAACGATAACATATAAGCCTTTGGTACCACTGCCGTAAGTAGTAATTTTTGTGACAGTTGTGGCTGCTCATCATAACGTAGTCGCTGTCGATTTTGTGCATTTATTTTAAAATAATGGCATTGCCATCTTGATCGCAGTCAGTTTCTGTATGTTTAATTACAGTAACATATGTATTAAGTTCGTGGAGTTAACCGCTATCGCGTTATTTCTATTTGGTAGTAAGTAGTTGAGTGCGTTACGTTTTCGCTCTCTCAGCACAATGGGAGTTCAATAACAACGATTCTTCCCCTCCTAGAGACTGCATCTGCATCGCGTATCACGTACGTTCATCTGGCCATCGGCACTTTCTCTCGCTGATGTTTTACGAGATTGCCTAACTGAGTTGTGCAAAGACTGGCCGGGTGGCTTAGTGGATGTTTGGTAACGGTAGACTGTGGACCGTGAGACGGTAATCGTGTGAATGTGCGGGTGTGTCGCGTAACCGCGAGACCTCAGCTGCAGTGAGTGTGATGAGTGAGGGTGCGTGATGGTGGAACGCGAGGGAATGCGGCGCGGCAGCGGCGGAGGGTGCGGCTGGGGCGGAGGCGTGCTGGGCCGCTGGTCGCTGCGCCGCCTTCTGCTCGATAGCCCTCTTGTGGGCAGAAGACTAGCACATACAGGTATGTGCCCATATTACACTCTTAAGGATAAGAGTCAGAAAAAAACATCATATAGTGTTCGTTAAACATCGTAATTATTAAGGTTGTACTTAAACCTGTGCACATTTCAAATGTGACCAAACCAGTTCCTTCTTAGAAGCTCACGAACACCTCTGGGTAAAACAAAATAATATCTAATCATAATTTTTTTATACCACACCAAGAACAAGAAATTGGAAGACTTTGTTAAAGCAAAAACTTGAGTATTGTTAATTAATGAAACATTAAAGTTTTAAACAGTAATGGGATATTTGTGCAATTGAGCATTTTTTGCCCTCCTTGTCATGACTAACGCATGTGCATTTCGATAACTTTTGAAGTATTGACACCAAAGTTTATTAGAGGGGGTTGTAGATCTCGTTTTGCTGACCAGATATGTTAATAACTCAATTTTGCAAATGAATTAATTTTGAATGCAAATCTTAACATATTAATTGATGATATAACTAATAACTTAATATGAATAATTAAAATTACATCAGTGTCCCTATTAAGAATCATATTCCTAATGATCTTGGGCTGACACTGGTCATTAGAAGTTCTGGTTTATTTTCTATTTTAAAGCTTATATTATAATTAACCAGTTGATGGATCACTTAAGTAGTAACCCACACAAAAACGTCACTAGTTGTGTTTGTGTCGTAATGCATATTTGATTCAGTATAAAATGTTCAATGTAAATCAATGAATTTTATTAGTTTCTAGTTAATACTTCTCTCTGGAGAAGCTGTAATTTTAAAGCCCATAGTTGCATTTCTAAGATCCATATAGCGAACCAGGGTACTTGGTACTATCATATTTTGATATTCAATTTTACAGTAAATGCCTTTCTTAAATGGGTAATAATACAAATCCGTGTTCATATTACCTATATACCTATAAAGATTTTTCGCATATTGTGCAGTTGTCATTTATTCAACATAAAAATTAGAATGTTAGACTGAGAATGTAGGTAATGTGATATTCCTGGAGCATTTCGGTCGACTATTTATACACTTTATACAATTTTTGTATGCACATGAAAAACTGTAGATATGAAATGTTGTACATTGACTCTTAAAACAATTAATTTCATTTAAAATCATAAGGATAAGATTACAACTTTCGTCATTAAAGAGATTAATAATAACCAGAAGACTATCTATCTAGAACATTTAACATCTACAATTATTTGATTACACTTGCACATTAATAGTGTTACCCATATTAACTTAAAACTGATAAGAATGTACAATAACAACTATGTAGGTACATGTGTGTTTAGTGATAGGTAAAATGTTATAACAGATTATTATATATAATTTTATGTTTATAAAATAATTATAACATAAACTATTAATAGTTTTGCTAATAACATTAACATGTGTTGTTATTGCTGGTAACTTGTAAGTCAAATTTAGTAAACTAATTGTCACTATTCAAAATCTTCCTAAACTCAATTTACATTGTCATGGAATGGACGAAGAAGAACGAATTTTTGTATCCATAGCAATCACAAACTCACATAATCTTTGTTTCATATGTTAGCAAATTACACTCTAAACCGTCATTTTGATTAAACCTACTACTCAGTCGTAAGCCAGATTCCCCTGAGAAGAATGAGCAAGAAACTCCAGAGGTTGCTTTTTATAAATAAACATTTGTATTCATTTATCATTTACAATATTTATTTCAGATATCATAGATCGAAACTTCCTGCAAGATCTAAATGGGTTAATACCTTTCAGATTTTTGTCATCCAAGTACTTAGAAGCTGTATACTTTTAGTATAACATTTTTGTTTTACTCTAGTTTTCAACCTCATGAAATGCAAGTTTTGAATATCAACCGGAATCTTTTTAAAGATACTTATACATTGCCCATCAGATATACATTGCATAATTAACTTTGTGTCAGTTAAGTAATATTCAAACTAGATACAAGCCAAAAATTAAGTCGCGTTTATTCTGGAGAATACTCATGCAGTTACGGGAATTCTCGCAGCTACCGTATCGTGTTTAGTTTAACGTCACACAATGGAGATTATTAATTTTGTTTATTACGCTATGTGCAATTATGACACATAAATTTGCTTTTCTACGGCAATGAAAATTCAACTTTGTTTGCTATTTATTGACCTATTCTGTGAGTTATAGTCATGATCACGTAAATCCTCAGTGTACATTATAAAATCTCACATTTGAATTTAGCGTTTAGACTTTTAGAGTAATGGACCATACGTCCCGTTTTGATCAGGACGGCCCCGCGTATTTAGTTTCGTATCCCATTGTCCCCAAGATACTTAACAATATCAATATCCCGAAAAACAGGACACGCGTGACATTAATTTTAAAAAATGGCGCGAAATAAAAAAAAATATATGTACAAAACCAACTCACCAGACTACACAAGCTTAGTTCTTTTTAAATTGTTTGATCGTTAAACATTTTTAGTAATTTTTGTAATCAATAAACATTCCGTGACTATCATAAACGTGTTTTATTTTTAAAACAATAATAATTTGACAGGTGTCCCGCTCTGAAGAGAAATGATAATGGTCACTAGTTTAGAGTATTTAGAAAACAACTGAGGCCTTACGTGGTTGGGCCTGTAGCACGTAATTATATTTGGTACATATGAATGTACATTGGTTTAGCGCTTTTCCCATTGCCTTTGCTGGGTTTTAGGAGGATATTAGAAAACATTGAACTACTACACTAAACTTTAATAAAATAGATTTAAACCAATATTGAAATGTTTACCTGGTTTAAATTATAACTCTACAGAGAAGAAACATTTTCTTTGTGTGTTTTTACATACCTGAATGCAGAATCACCTTAGCCCATTTTAAAAATAGTTTTCACTGTGCAATAGGTAACTCATAGTCCAATATTAAATATCTACATGTTATTTATATATAACACATACACACGCGTAGGTTGAGAATATTCCAAACAAAGTGTAACTATATACGAATATTGTGTGTATGTGCACGTTTGCGTTTGTGTGTGAATGTGTATATTTTACCTAACATTTAGCATTTATTTTTATACATTAATATGCAAGAAGAATATTGTACGTGTTTCACTATCTCAACCACTTTGGTGAGAATGTCGTAAATAATCCCGAAGTAACTGATTTCGAAATTCCCGTTGACTGGAAAACACAATATATGGTAATACCAACAGCTTTCTACATTAGTTTTGATTATAGTGAGCCTCCCTACCGACCCTGAGGTTATACGAGATGGGCACTAGAACCTGTACGCGCACACGAACCTTATAAGTTCAGGTTCTAACCCCAGATCAGCCAGTATACAGGGTTGTCACAGACCTTTGTCACTTGACTTCATCCGGTTCTTCGAGAGGCTAGTGCCACGGGTGAGCCGCCCCGGGTGCAGGTACAGTCCCCTCCTTATTTTCCAAAGGTACTGGAGCTGTAGGCACGCCCACTTCCCGTTGCGCATTGCACAACTAGCTGTTGCCACCTCTAAGCCGTCGACTCTGAGTCCACTACCAAATCTCCTCATTGGTGGCGGAGCTATAAGACACGCTCACTTCACGACGCCGAATAACGACGTCTCTCCAGTTCCCATTAACCTAAACGGCTGGAGAGACCGGAGGATATCTAGCTTATCCTCTACTAGCTCTCCGGTCTAGTGCCGGAGATGCCAGTTGCAGTGTCCTGCGACAATGTCTGGACGGTAACGTCCAACTTAAAGGGCAACTTATGTGCTCGCGCGTCTCGTCGCTTCAGGCCCTCAACTAGACCGCTACTAAGACGCGCTAGCTGCACACGAGACAGACGCTCCGGCCGCACCCTACCGGGGCAGACAAACATGTCCGTCTCTGCAGCTAACCACAAACCCCAGCGTGTCCATACCCAAGTCCGGGTCCACCAGAGACGCTCGCAAAGGCGTATTACTGTCGGAGAACTTGGTCCGGACGCCCGCTGTACCCTGGTCTTGCCGTCTCTCGGTCGGTAGATAGGGACTACCAATGGTAATACCAACAAATTTGAAATGAAATTTGTCAAACATACATATATTTTTCCACGCACATTCTAAAAGCAAATAGTCTAGTACAAAAGACCTAGATTGTAAATGTAGCCAAATCAAAAACAATGTTGTTGAAATTTGTCCACTGTAGCCAATTGAGAAGCGTTAAGGCAATGAAGTGTTAGATCAGACAGGTCATTGCCATATTTATTCACTACTAAAACTAGTCTACCTTTTTTTTTGTACGTATAAAGTTCACGTGAATTTAAACTTTAAGCGGAAGCTAGAACATTGTTGAATGTATATTGTTTACTTAAACACAACTTTCATTTGGAATGTGCGTAACTCTACATAAAGGACACCAAATTGTTACCTGACTCACAAATTGAATTCAAAACAGTAATATGCAAGTGTACATATATATAGTTCTCTGCAGTATTACTTATCGCCAAACGAAACGGGAGCAACTCCCGCTGTGAACGAAATACGTTAATTACAACGTTAACCAATAAGTATTGAGTAATACTAGTATTTACTAATGCTTTGACATTTAATGTTTGGTCAAGGCTTCAATATAGCTGAAGAAGCGACACCTACAGAAGTAGGCAAGCAAACGTACCCCAGATCTGCTACTGCGCCCGGCGTTTTTTAATTTTTTTATAATGTCAAGTGACGGGACAAACGAGTCGTGTGCCTGAAGGTAAGCTCTGCCTGTTCATAACAGTTGCAGTGCCACTCAGACCTTTAAATCGCAAAGAACAGAGGGGCACTGCCACTGCGCCCTGAGACATAAGTTGACAAGTCCCATGTGCCTGTAATTTCACCAGCACCGTTCATAACCGGAACGCAGCTAACATTACTGCTTGGCGCCCGAAATAGGTAGGTGGCAGTACTTCCCTGGACGAACTCTACTGCTGCTACCGTCACCCTTAGACATATATTTGACAATATGCGGCGTAGCTGTAACAATGTAAAGTTACCAAAAATTAACTTAGATCGCCTCACTCTCTCCTCCGTTGTGCTCGAGTCACACGTGCTGAATCTTTAGTCATATTGTTGTAAGCTTTCACAGAGTTATGTACCTCTGAAAGCCTGAAACGAAGGTTATCTCACTTGAGGTGGGACAAGGTTCTACATAGCAGCATTCACAGTGAACGTTTGTTTTTGGGAACCGTGTGGCAGTAGGATGGAGGGACAAATTAGTGCTAAGACGCTGGCGATCAACCACACGGTATAGAAAACGCTTAAACGCAAAAGCATTTTATAGAGAAGACGTGAGCGTTTCTACGGAGACGAATAGGCAGCAACTTTTACTCTTCTCTAAACCGGGAAATGAGGTCGTGATTTTTCAAGCCGGTCACCGTTTTAGTGCATCGATTTTGCATCCGCTCCAACTTATTAAGAAGGTAAGGAGACTTATGACCAAGATAGGTGACGTCCCCATAATTCAAAAGAAGAAGAATAAGAGTGTAGATGAGCATGAGTTTGCTAGAAAGGAAGAAAGCACCGCGCAGTCGTTTAAGGGAATGCAAAGATTTTACGTCTTCGGCGACGTTTTCCGTCCAAGATGTGTCAAATCACTATGTCCAAAATTTTTTACTGATAAGGAAAAAGGAAAAAATCTGTTTTATTTAATATAACTGTATATTTTTATCTATCTTTATAAAAGAAATACGTAACTGATGAAATTAGATGAGAGATTAAGGTTATTCCGAGTTTCGTTCGCGGAAAATAGGAAATTGGGTTTTATGAATCTTTTGTTTACTCGCCGTCTGTTGTACTTTGCTAATGTAGTTTTTCTGTCGATCCAATTTTCATGGACAACTTACGGACAGCAAATTAACACTTGTACTTGAGCACACAAAACAAATTATTTAATTTTATATCTTGTTCTTTATTGTCAATTCATATTCAAGCTACTATCGTATTTGTGTAAATAAGGAAATTACCTTCATAGGTATACATTTTAACTAATTATTGTAAACATCATAACTAAACTATATATAGTTAATTATTTACTTATCTGATATAGGACAACGTTGATAGCACGTTTCCTTCAAGATAAATTAATAAATGTTAATGTTAATTCTACATACAATCTTATCCATTAATTACCGTGAACCAAATTAGAGAATTCATTGTCAAAAAACACTCTTCAACACGTTCTAACATCATTCATCAAACAACATAAGCCTGTCTGAAGTCTGCTTTTGGATTTTTTTTAAATGAAATGGACTTGCTCTTGACCATTACCTAGCTCTGGAGCAAAGATAGGATCTACGATGGAACGAGCTCGCCCAGAGGATACCTATTCAGTCACACTATAAATATACTCGGGTTGTATGTGCTCGGTAACACAGTCACAGGCAGGGAATTCCGTTCCTGAACTGTACGTATAATAAAAGATAATGAAAAGCGCTTTGTACGCCTGAAGAGAATATCGACCAGGTAAGGATGATGTCCCGCCGTACATCTGGATATCCGATGGTAAAAGGGAGCGGTCGGGATGAGCTGACGGAGCACATGGATATAGATACTTACAAAAAAAACTGCTTTGGCGCATGGCGCGGGTGCCATGGACACACACATAGACATCCACAAATTACATTTAAACTTACGAGAGAAATAAATGTAGGCCATACAAATATTTCTCCTGGCCCGGGAGTCGCACCTGGGACTTTTGCGTGGCAGTCCGGCATGGTAACCGTTCGGCCACGGAGGCAATTAAGTTGGATAATTCACTCCACATACCGAACGTGGTAATGCGACATCAATATGAACCGCATGTGCTACGCGCTTTCTATGCGGAGCTTGAACACAATTTAATACAAATAGGGAGGCGGACGCTACCTGCATTCCGTCATTATACAATCAGAAGCTTTTTATGTCTAGTATTTAGTAGCAGTAGAGTTCCTTGTGAAAGAGTTCGACCAGATAAATACTGCCACTTATCTATTACTGATGCCAAACAATAAGCATTATTACTGTGGTCCGGTTTTGAAAAGTATAAAGGTTGTTGGTGAAGTGCAAGGCACATAGGACTTGTCGACTTGTCTTTTTCTTATCGGGTCGACGGCATACACTATAATGCCATCGTGGTGAAAAGATTTGCCTATGGGCGTAAGTTACTCGATAAATAAATAAATAAAAAGTTTCTTTATTTACGTATAAAATCAAATTTTAATGAATTTACATTACAAATAATAGTATAATTATAATTAATTTATTTATATTTTAAAAATGGAGTGTTCGCTTACAAAGTAGCACGTATCGTATACTGTCCTTAAAATTGTATTGATCGATGTTGCCATTAAAATTTTTTGCGCATTTAAAGCGCTGAGGCTTCTTGTTTTATGAACAGGCGTGTCGCTTACTACCAGGCGCACGACTTGTTCATCCCGTCACTTGATATCATAAGAAAAAACATAAAAAGAGTTAGTTGTTCTGTTAGCGGTACTAAAATAAATGGAAAATTTAACCAGACTATCAGTTGGTTTTTTCTTTAAAAAAACTCGAAATGTTGAAATTCTGAATTAAAAACAATTTTTCTTGACCTGCAATTTCCAGAACATCGGGATTTTTAATACTATGTAACATAAAACAGAATGGAAAAGATTTTTATGCGATTTCTTGGCTTATTGTCAAGTGGCCAATGCCATGAAAATCAGATGTCAACGTTCTTCTTGTTACAATAGCACTAACTAACGTTTTTGAATATTTTAGCGTTTAAGTGTTGCTGCTTTTTTGGATTTTTTTTAGTATCGCAGTGTTCCTGGTAATTATTTAGGCATGTCTACCACACTTTGTTTTAAATCAATAAAAAAATGCAGGTCACAATATTTTTTTTATTATTCTGTTAAGCCCTTTATTTCAAGTTTATATCTAGCAAAAAAATTGAGACTGGTTAAATTTTTCTGGGAATAAAGTACCTACTCTTTAGTAATAATTCGGTACAAGTTTTTTGTTCGTATTCCCAACCATCGTAAAAGCAATTGTGGGCAGTTACAGAAGTGACAGTTTGTACCTTGTTTATTTATTTACTAAGCTAGTATTCAGATTTAAACCTTTTAAGTTCTACTGTAGTCGTTAGTTAACTAAGTATGTGCCTTGATTTGTTAATTAGGTACGTTATGCAAATCGGCCTTCAAGTATTACAATGTTAATTTTACTGCATCCTTTCCTCGTTTTTTGTACACTCAAATGTTATTTATGCTATTACTAGTCTCACATAAATATTATAATTGAAAAAGGAATTGTAATGTAAAATTTTTCGCTATTGCTACACTATGATAAAAAACTATTTATTGTATAATTTTTATTTTTTTTTATAACAACCTGACCTGACAATATGACCATGTGACCTGTAAACAATACGAAAGGCTGGCTTGTTAGAAAAAACAAATATAAGTAATTAAGGTCCGACGAAATAGTTTGATTTCTAATATATTTATTGAGTTATACATAAAGTGGCATTTCTTGGTTGTACTATGCCATATTACACAGGGCTAGTTTTAACCGGCTTCAAAAAAAAGGAGGAGATTCTCATTTCGACTGTGTGTTTTTTTTCTGTGTGTTACCTGTGTTACGTGATAACTCCGCCACTTGTGAACCGATTTTGATGATTCTTTTTTGTTGGAAAGAGAGTACCTCGGTAGTGGTCCCATTTTAACTTGAAGAAGATATTCCACTTCTAAGTGTGTCAAACTAGAGGATGAATGACTTTTGAGGTCGATTTTTTTATTACTCAGTACTGATTGAAAAAAAATATTTATTGTTAATATATTTACACGTTGTTAAAGTCCGTAATCTATTGACTTGTGAAACTAAATAATCTCAGTACAGAGTACTAAAAAAACCGACCTCAAAAGTACGTGGAATTACGTCTATTTGCTAAGTTTTATTGAAATATCACCTAGTTCGCCACTATACAGGACTTGACACTGGAGATAATAAAAATCGGTTCTTACTACTCAAAGTATATTGAGAGAAAAACGCCTTGAATTGGAGAAATAGCAAAATCAACCATTAAAGTAATTGCTCCTAAATTAAAGTTAGGCGCTATTTATAAAAATGAAGCTTCATGCGTGAACAGCCACAATTCGAGGTGGATGATTTTCTTCAAAATGAAATGGGACCACTATGGAAGTACCCCCTTTCCAACAAAAAAGAATCATGAAAATCGGTTCACAAATACCGAAGTTATCGCGTAACAAACATACAAAAAAAAAACACAGTCGAATTGAGAACCTCCTCCTGTTTTGAAGTCGGTTAATTAATTAAGAATGCAGATATACATTAAACACTCGATTCACTTGCACGTATTATCTCAATCATAGTACAGCTCCTAGTGAAAGACTTCGTCTAGGGTAGTACTGGCACTTAACCTATTTCTGCCGCCAAGCAGTAACGTCAGCAGTGTTCCGGTTTTGAAGGGTAAAGGTGCTGGTGAAATTACAGGCACAGGAGGCTTGTCAACTTATGTCTCAGGGTGACGACGGGCACAATGGCAGTGCCTCTCAGATCGTTGCGATTTAAAGCCCTCAGTGGTACGCGAAAAAAAAAAACACGATCGCACCGCCACATAAGCAGCACACAACGACGCTGATGCCAAGAATTCATTGACGTTGTGAGATCACGGAGTGGAGCGAGTTCTTGCGATGCAGACACTGCCAACAGTTCGTGACGAAGATAATTCGTAAAACCTTACAAACAGACACCAGTTAGTTGTTGTTCTGCCTAAATATTTCGTCAGGTATATTATATTAGGAGACGAATAGCCATACATTTTTTTTATATAAAAATCTAGAAAATGTTGTCTGGGTGTTTAATAAAACATAGTATTCCACAATTTGCCTGCGTCATGCTCTTGTGTTATCTGTGCGGTAGGTAGCCTGTTATGTGAGCTGTTCTTTTTCCTGTTTGCGGTTTTAACAAAAATCTCCCATAGTCATGTCCCCGATCAAATGTGCCGTGGCTAAGTATTCCTGTAATTACTTTTGACTTCACCATTCTTAGAAGGAATCACACAGGAAATAATATTATTTGAATTATATGTCTTAGTTTTCTTATTGTTGTAAGTTATTTTATTTATTTGCAATTTTGTTCCGTATTAATAATAACTTTTACTCTTTATTTTAGGTTATTGTATTTAATTCATTATCATTAACCTATTATACGTTGGGCACGGATTTCCTTTTAGTAGATGGGGTTTTTATGACACCAAGTGATAGGACGAACAAGTCATGCGCCTGGTGTTAAGCGACACGCCTGTCCATAGCAGTTGCAGTGCCACTCAGGATTTTAAATCGCAAATATTTGACAGACACTGCCACTGCGCCTGTCACTGTGAGACATAAGTTGACAAGTCCCATGTGCCTGTAATTTCACTAGCACCGTTACCCTCCAAAACCGAAACACAGTAATGCTCAAGTTGAACTTTAACATGCAGGTTTCATTATGAAAATGTCGCGTTCTAAAGTCACAGTATAGACAGAATGAAAGTGACGCTTAACACGCACATTCTCATTCCTAAGTATTGTTTATGCTCTGATTTTTTGAAATACGATATTTTAAATTTTATTGAATTATATATATTATTTTATTATTGAATTGATATTCAATTATTATTGTGAAGTTACTCCACTAGTTTTTTTTATAATTATACGATACTTTAGTAAACTATAACTAAATATATTTGCCAACTAGGTTGGTAACCAATTTGTCTGGTTGTCCCTTAACATAGCCCTCATGCCAGATATTCCAGCCAATGTTGTCTCTGGTTGCTCTCCTCCAGCATTTGGGGAGATCATTTTCCGTAGTAATAAAGTAATAAAATAAAGTAAGTATTCTGATCCCTAGATGAATGCATTTCATGCCAGTATACTTTCCGTTGTGAGAATGAATTGGAAAACAAATGACCGTATACGCTTTAGTGTAAACAAACCTTTATCTAAATCCCAAAGAAATCTTTCAGACGGAAGTTGTCGGTAAACTTCCTTGGTAATGGTGCGTTCCTAGATTGAACACTCCCGTAGGTACATACATACATTGTTTAACGAGCAATTATGTATCAGTTCCCTGCTATAATTATTATTAAACTAAATACTAGATCCGAACAATAGACAACGAGGCATTGTGGGGATGTTATAAAAACTCGCGAGGTATGAATTGTTGCTGTTAGATAACAGCTGGAGCTTGGGAATCAGCTATTCATGTTACAATAATCATGCTTCGTGATGGTGCTTGCAGTCGTTTTTAAACAAATGTCAATGGAGGGGCTGCAATTGCTTCACTATGATCCCTATTGATAAGTAGCATCAGAAACACAGATCGCTATAAAACAAATTATGTGTATAGGATATGAAAGTATTTTTCCGGATTTAAATCGCGTATATTTGTTTTTTCAAACGAACCGACGTTTCGGGCCCTTTACAAGTCCCATGGTCTCTGTTGACTGTAAAGGGACCATGAGTCCTGTAAAGACCCCGATATATATACGCGATTTAAATCCGGAAAAATACTTTCATTTCCTATGTGTAACAATCGCGAAAACCTAAGACATTATGTGTAGTTTGGTCAACTTATTTTTCATATATATGACTAAGCTCTTATATCCACTTCCATTCAATTTATGTAGTCCTAAGACCAATTTTTGCAATGCGACAGACACTCTTAATACATCGTGTTGATAGTTTCTTATCGATTAAAGCATTGGTTTAGGATGTATTTAAGTTTAGCGCAAGTGGGCATGAGATTCAACATTTGTAAAATTGTTTTAAAACTCGTGGCTCATTCATTTAGTGACTAAATGATTATCACTAATTACAGGTTCCTTATCACGGTGTGAGTTCTTTTTATTTTCCTACACCGCAGAAACTTTTAAAAATATGAACATCCTATGAATTGTTTATTGCACATTATATGTGTCACAAATTTGGAATCCCCGCTACGGAACTTAGTTCTAATAACATTGAATAAATTGGCAAGATGTTTACGTTACAGATTTAAATTGTTTCAGTTCTTTTTTGTATATAAAATAGACACAAGCTTTGCCATTATCTAACCTGATATTAAGCGACGATGTCATTGATGATAAGATTACTGGAATCCCATTTGTACTTTTTGGAAAAAAAAACAACTGCCGGTAGTGTACTCCATTTCTTTGCCGTACGCACGAGGAAGAAAGAAATAAAGCGCTTCTTGTGAATGAGTTCATTACATGCACCGTTGTGCAAAGCTTCATCTGTTCGTTACCTTATCTCTACCAAGAAATATAGCTGATTCCTGTTCTTTTTCTGAACATTGCAAAGAGCAGGATTGATTGCTCAGAGCTCCTCAGCAGTGTTGTACACAATATTTTTTTCAGTTACGAAATTTCGTAATCATAACTTGCTTCATGTTACATTTAGTCGCAACAATTGTAGACTAAATACTTATCAACCAAGAGAGAACGACTGTCGCATCGATCTTTTCTGTAATAGCGTTAAGAATATAAAAACGTTTATGGCCAATAAATAACTTTGAATCGAGTGACTGATACGGCAATTGCTGCGTTCTTGAAGGTGCATTCGTTTCTATTATAGTTGTGTTTTTTTTTACGTTCGTTCATATGTGGAAGGTTTTAGTCGGCATGTGGATTTTACATGGAATTACATTATGTAAAAATAATTTTGAGCTCCCCTAGAGAAAAGTAAAGTACCTGAAATCACCTCTTAAAAAATATTACTTTAACCTTACATTGACTTTTCGTACCATGACGCGCTTAAGTAAGCTTATTATAATGTTAAAACTATGATGTTTTATTGGCAGCTTTGCGACTATTCATTCCAATGATATTATAACTGATTCATTCACTCAGTTCGTACTATGACGCGACTTTAACATTAAAGTAATATTGTTCTTATGCCAAGTTTAGCATTGATCTTAAAATAGTTACACGGATGCAATGGAAACAATATTATTTTCCAATTTATTGTCTAAATATTGATTTGTAATGATTAAAAGTTAAGTTGAACTTATTTATTTACATATATCTCTTTAATATTTTGTTTATTTTTTATTCAATAGTACATAGGAAATAATTTGTCGTTAAATAAAAAAATGCGATGTTTATTTCGTGAAATTATGACAGCGACATCTATATGCTTCTTGGCGACACTAACAGTTGACACTAGACTATAATTCCGAATTCACACGTGACAATCAAGACTCAGCTTGTTTTATTTATTTTCGGAAAAACAATTGAAAACAACGTAATTTTAGTAGATTTCATTATTATATACTTTTCTTTTTTTGGCAGTTAAAATTCTAGGAATGTAAATAATATTAAGTACTTTTAGGACGATTCGGAACATCAAAAAATAAAGAGATGGCATTATACAGTTCATATAGCGTTATTACTTTCCTATTTTTAGTAAGGAATTGACAATATTGGGAAGTCATTCGTTCTTTCAGTCATTTTAGCAATATTACATTACTTACATTGAAATAAGATTAGTATAAACTTAGATTACTCATTTACTGCCACTTATTAAACACTTGAAGATGGGATGAGTGAGCGAGGACGGTTAAGGAAGATATGAAGAGACGATATGGACGATTTCAATTGGAAATATGGACGTAACTAAGGGGAGAAATGGAAGAAGAAAGGGTTCCCCCTTTCTTCTTCCATTTCTCCCTTTAAGTTAACAAGACATGGATGTTAGCTTTTAAAAAATATCAGTATCATCGACGTAGTATTGCGTAGGCTCTTAACCTGATTTCATCGAATACGATTCAATAATCCCGTTTACATGATATTGGAACCAATCTGCTGACGTCATGATGTGTTCCCGATAATGATTGTGGGCGTTAACACGTCATTAGCTCTTATTTCGTTGTTTGCTTACATTTTTGGGTCGTTTGGCTATCTTTAGCTCATACATACCACATTTTTATGTAATAATATCCTTTTAGAACTGTTTAGAGACCAACAATTACTGTATTATCAATCCCAAACCATGACCGTGAGTGTTTGTCCTTCTTAGAGACGCTCTGATTTTCTTTATAGGTCAGTGAACAAGGGCTTATGTAACAATCTATGCACTGATGGAAATTTCTAGCTATCGTCAAGTAGCTACCTTACAAGCTAAACATTGAACTAGACGTGAGACATTGTATTTAATTAGACATTGTAGATGTAGATATTTAGAGTGTTTCCGGAGTTGATGCTTAATCCACAAATATTGGCTTTATTGATTCTCTCAAAGCCAAGTTGCGACCTGGCGATCAACCTTTTTTGGGCCTATCTACTCGCACAATAAAACCTCGTTTATGCTTCACTCTCGAGGGCAGTAACGGTACTAAGCGGGGTGTTTTTATTGCTGTATATAAGTCATTGTTCACCGACGAAATTCGCGAAAGAAGCAACATTTTTTGTATTCGTGATTTTATTCATACATTTAATTTTTATTGATACGTATGCATTCGTTTGCGAAACTATTATCGTGATGGGTGTATTACAGTGATAATGCGTAAAAATAATAAATTTACAACCATTTTATGTCTAATAAAAAGCAAGGGTACTGAATCTCTGAATTTTAAAGAAAGAAGAGCTGAGAACCGCGCCTTGTGCTATTCATATTAATATTGCCTGATAGTAATGTGAATTAAGTATTTACGATGTTGGTAGGAACTCTGTCGCATGCAAAAACAAATAGTACAAGGTGAATAATTCAATATAAAAGGTAGATTTGTGTATTGAATATAAATCCTAACTAGAAAGCTTTTATGTGTTGTTGTTAGGTGCATATTAACTAGGAGGTAAGACTGAATCCAATGACGCCTCTGAACTGTCGTGTGACGATAAAAAGAACTTGTTCTGTTTATAGCTTTGTTGTAGTATTGAATTATAATTTCTAGACAGTTAATTCCTGGGTACTGACGACGATAGTCTAGGCTGTTGACCTTTGCAACTGCTGTGGCTTAAAATTCTCGGAAACATTTATATTGCCATGAGCAAGCTGTTGAACTGTTTATCGCGGATTTGCGTTTCTTGTCATACTTTAAGCAAATATTATATAAGCTGGCTGTTTAGTATAGTGTTGGACCTCTACCCCATCACTATGCTCAAAACTACAAACCTTTGGGATGTGGCTGTACAGGCGTGTGCTTAGCAAGGTTGGAAAAAAAATCATGATTTTTTTTTTGAAAAAAAATCGAATAAAGCACGATTTTTTGAAAAAATCCTAATTAATCGCGTTTGTTTTGATTTTTTCATTTTATCATACAGTTTAACTATATTTTTGCGTAAAACGTAAGTAATGTAAAAGGTTAAATAACCGCGGCAAGTTTGTTTTTTTGTTTAAGTATTATAATAATGATTTCTCAGATGTAAAAGTCTAAAATATTATTATCTGATTTTATATTGATTTCTGTGAAAGAAAATAAAATTAAACACATTTGATTAAATCACAAATTTTTATTGAAAAAATAATTTGATTGAAATCACGATTTAAATCAAAATGATTTAATCGTGCCAACCTTGATACTTAGCACATCGTTGGTACAAAAGGTCTCCAATGTTGAGGTTTTTCGTCGAATGGGAAAAAAGTTGGAAATAGTCAGAACTGTAAAGGAAAGGAAGCTGCAGTATTTTGGCCACGTAATGAGGACAATAGATCCCGGATCCTTCAACTAATAATGCAGAGGAAAACCGAGGAAAGCGTAGTCGCGGCAGAAGACTGGTTCCATCTTAGCACACGTTCCCTCTTTTATGCGACAGCTTCAAAAATGGGAATAGCCATGATAGTCGCCAACCTTTGTAGAGAAGCGGCACACTAAGAAGGCAAAAAAAAAATGTCCCTCCATAGTAATCATATGAGCATTTCGAAACGTTTCCTAGTAAATTTGAAAATGTTTACCTTTTTAATAGGTATGCTATTGAGACTATCAGACGGTTGCGTTTTGTATGACAGTTGAAAAAGCTTACCTAGTCCTTTGGGGAGAGCTGTTTAGTATCATGATAGAGTCGTTCCATACAGTGTCACTCGTTCTTTTTATTAAACACTGTAGAGTTATAGCACCGTTACACACTTGTATTTAGCTAGCGTGGCGGACAACGAACGCCCTGAATCAATAGTGTTTAGCGACCAGCTGCTCGATAAGTTTAGTGTAGCTTGGATTACGACTTACATGCATACTATCACGCTTGTTCCTACCAGTGTGGACAGGAACTAAGGACCTCCACCTACACTCTCGGCATTATTTCTTTCGCTTCATTTGCATCTTCATACACGCCACATTATGATTTTTACTTTAAACATGTTCTTTTCAAAGGACATTTTCAATTTGGTTGACAAAATGTGCTCCAATGTCGGCCTTTTTTCTTCTTTTTCAAAGTCAAAGTCAATCATTTGAAAACGTCATGTTTTAAGTTACTGCTCGTTCAATACGCTGATCTCTCTGAAAAGAACGAGCAAGAAACTCTAGGGATTGCTCTTTTCAAATAAACTTAAATGCAATGGAAATACACTTTGAATCATAATTGCGTGGAATCTGGACTCATGTTTTCTTTCCATACATCTTTCTCTTAACACATACTCTTCAATTTTGTAATATGACTTATCAATTAAAATACTTTTAATATAAGTTTGAAACTTAGGAAATGATAATCTTCATATATGCTCCGGAATGTTATTCTAAAAACGTAGTATAAAAACAGTTCCCCATTACGTTTTTTCATTTTTGCACATTATGCATTAATTGATATGGTGTGCAGACTGATAACAATAGATTTTCGTAAATCACGCTAATTTGATTACCACGACATTTACGCGGATTTTTGGCCAATAAGTTACCGAAATGGAAACTCATAATCCGTTGCTAGTTACGCGTAATTCACTATGCCCGACTACATCTTCTTTCTTAATGAAATTATGTATATTTTTACGGGCATACAAAATATTTGTGTAGTTTCTACACTTCCTACACCTGGTGGATACGTACTTATCGTAAGCGGCATAAGGTTGGATTTAAATCTTAAGTGTCAAGCTTGACGTGCTCTTGACACTATACTATTCTCAGTAAACACTTCTCTCACACATACTCCCAATACACTCGCATGTAATTCACCAACACTATACATACTGTCAAAGACAAAATGTAGGCTAATAGTATCGCCTCTTTGATATAGTACAGACATAGAATTTTAAAAAAAAGACCTGGTGGATAATAACTAGATGATCCAACACAAAGGGCGTTCACACGTCTGAACTTTAATATTTGAAACATTGGCATACGCCCCGGTACGAAAGTAGTTCCCAATTATATCCTATAGATTTTACTGCATCTATTTTTAATCTACGAATAAACGAAGTGTTACATTTATATTTTTCGCTGGGGTCGTTGCCACAAGATAGCAAAATACGAAAACAAACAAATCTCGGCGGTTCTCGATGTCAGAGTCAGAATGTCGGGTGTATCTTAACTAGTGATGGGCAGCCGGAAACTTTCCTAAATTGGAAACTTTCCAGTCTGAATGTTTCTTGAAATATTTCGGAAACATTCTCAAAAAGCGAAATTTATGGAAATTTACATATTTACTTTGCATTTTTACTATCGCATATTCAAGAAACATTTAAGAAAAGTTATAGTTCTATATCATGGTTGTAAAACCAAAATACTTTTTTTGAAGAAATCGGAATAAATAAGTAAATTTCCGTAACTTCTCTTAAATGTCCATAAATTGCATGGAAAGTTTCCTGGAAATTTCATACTCATCAAAAGAATGAATGAAATAAATATTCGTAATCCACTTAGATTTTGCCACTTTTATACCGTATATGTATTAATAGTTAATATGTTGAAATTAGGGTATTAAATTTGGCACAGGAATCGTTTTCATGAACCTATTTAATTAAAAAATTTAAGAACGTTATTTGTTCTAATAATATATTGTTTGAGAGATTTAGAAATAATATTAAAAATAATGGTGGAATAATTTCTTTGGGCAAACAAAATTGGGCCAGATGACCAACAAAATTTTGACCGTACCATCAACTTCTGCAGCAGTGGAACGATCGTTTTCAACATTTGGGTACATACACACCACTAAACGCAACAAATTAACAACAGACAGGGCTGGAAAACTAAGTTACGTTTCACACAATTGGCGACTTGTAAACGCTCCACATAAAACAGCGAAGATTTCAGATCGATGCTCAATTGACCACCTGAACGCTGACATTGATTTGCTAACAGAACCTTATGATAGAAATGAGGACACATTATCAGTAGCTTCCTGTTCAGATACGACATCATGGAGCAGTGATGAGTTGCATACAGATTAGTATTAAGTTTTATATTTTATTTTGATTCTTAAGTTTTTTAATCCCAGTATTTTTCATAATTAAGAACCAATCTGTGATTTTGTTATTTGTTCTTGAGGTACCTATTTTAATTATAATTGTTGATGTTTGAACACTGAATAATTTTACTATAATATATGTTGATTATTTTGTAAATTGTTATTGTTGATTATATTTTAAAACTTTATTGGTGTACAAAGTGCGACAAGCTTCTTACATACCTATTGTATAGCATTTTTTTTTATTATTCAATTTTTCAATTTCAATTATTTAATACAAAGTTTTAAATCACCTTTGTTATGCATTATTTTGATCCCCACATTAAAATTATCTATAAAAATATAAAATAATGAAGAAGTTCTGAAAAATTTCCAAAAGTTTCTGAAATATTTCGTGGAAAGTTTCTATGAAATATAAGGAAATTTAAGAAATTTTGCAGTATTTGCACGAAAATGGATTTCTGTGGTATTAATAAGAATTAAAATGTGTCGATCAACTTAACTTCAAAATATTTCTTCATACGAAAAAAAACGTTTTTGCACCAAAGTATTCAACTTTTTATGTAAATTTCGCATTTGCGAAACATTCTCGCAATGTTTCCGAGAATATTTCCATTTTCGGAAATATTCTCGGAAATTTACCAACCCTAATCTTAACTAATCTAGACAAATTTCGTACAAAATAATTAATGTACCTCATTTGTATCATTCAGTAATTTAAATACATTTCAAATAATTTTATATCTAGTGCTTTTAATTAATTTAAATTAATAATGTTCCAAATAACCGGATTTATAATATAAAACAAAGTTCCATAGACCTGTAAAGATTTTCGTGTACTGTGCCGTTGTCATTTATATAACTTAAGAATTAGAATGTTAGACTGAAAGTATATAATAATTTAACATTATTATTTATGTATTGTTATGTATTAATAAAATTTGTATATATATTTCTGTCTACGTATATGAGTTTATTAATAATTGTTATGTAGTGTATTCTTTGGTTGCACCGTTTTTGCATATCCCAAATTTCATTCCTGACGTTGCCTGGAGGAAATTGCTACATAGCAATGTGCAATTGCACATTAACTTACTATCAATATACCTAAGTTACTGTATTGTATTTTAACTATAATTCTATGTGCAATAAAAAATATTTCATTTGTTAATTTCACCCGTTCAATGTTAAAGTGAGAATGTAGGTATATAATGTTCCTGGGGCACACATTTCGGTCAACACACTAAACACACTTGAAACATGCAGCATCATTATCGAGCAGTGTGCAGTTTTTTTTTTAATTAAGAAAAGTACATTTTCCAAATTAACTCTACCGGGAATCGAACCCGGGACTTCATTATGTGCGTACAGCGTTGGGCCACTGAGGTCGACGATTTAGTTTAGGATGTATCTTGTAGTTATATATGTATGTGTTTATTATTTGTTGTAGCAGGAATTGAATTAATTTCTAATATAATTGAAAATGAAACTATTTTTTGTATCTAAATCGATTATATTTGTTTTTCAAATGAACCAAATATTTGTTTGTTTACATTATATTCATGTAGGTTTTTATTATTGGTTTGGAGCAGGATTTTAAATAATATATAGTATAATTGGAAATAAAACTATTTTTTGTATTTAAATTGCATATTTTTTTTTCAAATAAACTAAATATTTGTTTGTTTCCATTAAAAACAAATACATTATAATATATTCAAGAAGTAGTTTCATTTCCTACGTATAACAATCATGAAAACCTAAAAACTGGAATGTAATTATTATCAGGATCAATTTCTTTATTTGAATTGCTTCCTACCTCGATAAATTTATTTACTTATTTCGGGAAAACTGGCACATTTTGAATATTAGATAAATTCTCATTTTTAATGAAAATTCGTCCTCTTTATATCCCTATGTAAAAGCAAGGTAACGCTCATAAGCGCCAAATTTTGAGCGGTAAGGGTGCTGGTGAAATTACAGGCACATGAGACTTATCAGCTTATATTTGAGGGCAACAGGCGCAGTGGCAGTGTTTGCAATTTACTTCTGACCCGCCTTCTTAAATAAGAAGTTTTGACAGAGTAGTGGTAATAAAGCATGCTGCATTAAGGTTTTCAATGTAATAAAGTTGAAGCAAGCAAAACAATAAATGAAATCGATTGATCTATTTAATTTTCGAGTCTCGTGCGTAAAGTTTTTTGTATGTATATTAACAAAAATGTGTGCTTTTATTCTGAAGTCACTAGTGCTCATGTAACATTTGGATTATATAAAGAATCTGCAAGCTGGCGTAACGTGATTCTAAACCAAAACAAGTGCTTCAGCACAAGTCATCTGACGCAACGTGTTGAAGTACAAACCGCTGTGGAACAATCGCGAAATAATAATATGTACGGTTTGTAATTCTAACGTCAGCATTGCAAGTTACTACGAATATGCCGAGTACCTTTCGTCTAAAGAAAAACAACTTATTTTCGTACTAAAATATACAAACACTGCCGTAATGAAAACAAATTCGACCTCTACTACATCTTTCCATTTTTTTTTCACAACATCAAATTGTTCCCGGGTTAATATGGCGGACCTCGCGAGGACGCCATATCCTTTCTTTTTACAGTTAGTTGAATTGCTTGAAATTATATTTTATATCAATGGTCAATCAATTTAATATTTTTGTAGGAAATGAGTCTATTATTTTAGATCTAAATCGTGTATATTTTATATTCAAACAAAAGCAACGTTTCGGGCTCTTACAACCTGTAAAAGTAAAGAGACATACGTTGGTTTGTGTGGAAAAATAAACAGGCGCGGTTTAGTTCCGAAAAAATTGTCCCCTATGTGTAACAATCACGAAAACTTAAGACCTCAATAAATATTTTTATTTAACTAAGAACTCGATATTTTTATTTAATTTAATAATCATAAGAAACAGAGTTTCTGTATCTCTAAATCACTTTAAAAAAATCTCCACTAATCAATTGGTCGCTAGTCTACCGATAAAACATTTGAGATTAGTTACTTTCGATATGATACTTATATTGTACGTGTCATAAGTGTGACACTTTTGACTTTGGACCTTTCTTATAATAAACATCGTACAGTAGGGCTACCACAAACAGGCACGACTTGCGCAACAGCGACATACAGCACGAGATCTCTATGCGAGAATAGCAGTATGTCGCGCTGTATATCGCTCTCACGCTAGTCACGCTAGTTGTAGGGCTAGCACGATAGGGCGTGCTAGCCCTACAATTGAATTTTAAATCTTAAGTGGCCAGTTTAATGTGCTGTTGGCTCTGTCCTGTGACCTTTGATAAGAAAATGACGAAATTGACAAAGTAAACTCTTTGAGAAATTGCCGTAAAGTTGCCTCAGTATTATATCACGGGGTGCGTACGACTTAATTTCATGAAATAATGCCACCATGCCCTTTCTATAATCGGGAGACTAGATATGGACCTTTGCTTCCTGCAGATATGTTCCCTGAACCCTGGAAGTTGGGCCTTTTCAAGGCGAAAGTGAATTATAGATGCGCATGCTCCATCATAGACCTCATCGTCACTTTCCATCAGGTGATGTGGAGGTAAAATGAGCATTTAAAAAAAAATCCATAAAAAAAATGGCGCCACGAATGTTTTTTTAAAGGATATTCTGTTAGTTGTAGAAAAATAATTTTCTAGTTTAATCTTTTATTATTGAGTGTGGAATATATTTTTACTGTTTGTTTGATCTTGCTTTGTACAAGCGTCATCAGCCTTTATTAGATTGTGAATTTACATGCTATAACTAGCTACCGTGAAGATCATTTAGACAACTACAACAATTTCTTGATCTCAAACATGGATATTTCCTGTACTACACTAACGGAATTCAATCCGGGGCACTGCCCAGAACACTCAGATCAGAATAAAATGTAGAAAATTTTATGTCCTAAATTGATCCTACCGGGAATCGAACCCGTGACCTCATCCAACGCCCACAGTGTCAACTATAAGGTTTAATCACACCTATAACGAATAAATTTATCATTTTATTATTTACATATTTTGAATTTCGAATCACTTTGGAAGTACAGTGACACTTATCTTGTTTTTCTTAACAAAATTTTATCCATCTGGACACCGAGTTTATCTCACTGATAAAATTATTAGATATTTGTAAAAGCTATACTTAGTGAATGAAAGAAATACACGTATTGCCGAAACGGTTCCAAGATAAAAACGCCAATCGCCTCGAGTAGTAACGTGACGTCATGTAAAGTCAGCACGGCGAATCGTTACTTTGTTATCTTAATTAATGGTTAGGCCGTTGATATTTGACTGTAGAGGTTGTTAAATCAAATTTTACGCGTCGGCAGATTGCGATTTCGCTCACGATCACAGAAGGCTGCCCATGCGCACATTGTCGACGCAACCCAATCTCTTCAATCCGCTTGATTCGTGCGCTACCTTAACCTAATTATTATAAAGTTAGTACCCTCGCTCTTTATAGGTGCCTCTTAAAAATAACATGCCGTATCAATGGGAATAAAAATTTGTAATTCATTGTTTAAAGTTTAATATCTGCTACTGCACAAAAAAAAATTCTGAAAAAAAAAAATGTTAACGTTGTTAGTTTTTATGATTTTGTAGTCATTGAAAAAGAACAATTATAGTTAGACATAGCAAAAACAAATAAAACCTAGCACAGCGTAATAGCTTTGGAATGTTTTGCCGAGGACGACGCGTTCGAAAATTTAAATTTGGAACTAAGACTCATTTGGTACAGTGAAGTGATAAAAAAAACCGAAACTGCTTTTAACGTTACGAAACTAAATTCGTATGCAAATACTAATATAGTATTGTATCCGCAAACTCGTTTTCTATTATTACGATTTTACAGTATTGTCGACCTGGCTTAAACTTTTTTATACCAGCTTCTCTAGCGAACTAGTTTATAACACTAATAATCGACTATTTATAAAAGATAATTATGAAACTGGTTCTACATTGAATTAGGTAAAAGATCATTTTGTTATTATGGCAAAATAAAAACTATGAATTGAAAGAAATACAATACAATTATTTTCGTAATAAATACAAATAGTTGTAGTTACGTGCTATGGAATTTTTAGATGAATTCTTGGTAATGATATGACTTGTTTAGTATTGTAAGTTGCCAGTGTCTAGACGGCTAAACCAATCCTATTATATTAAGCCACAATTTTCCTTACAAAGTTCAAAGACCGTAAGGATTCTTGTGCCACATACAAAACGGGACCCGGAAATGACATTCAGGTATACTTACGACGGAATTTTAACGATTTTTTTGTTATATAACAACGCAAAGATCTGAGGGGTACTGCCACTGTGCTCGTCTCCTGAGACATAAGTGTACAAGTCTCATGTGACTGTAATTACCCCAGCACGAACACTTAGAAAAAATTCCTTCTATCCGGCCGGATTCGAACCGACATCGACGTCTTCTAGCAAACTGTGCCAGACGCTATGCCACCTAAGCCAACGGAACTAAGCCAGCGGACCTCACGAATTTTACTTTTTAGCCGAAGCGCCAACTATGAGAAACCTATGAAAGTATTTCGTCACGTACTTAGGTAACTTGACAGCTAATTTTTTCTAAATGTACGATCTTTGTATTAATAATTATAACAAACTCAGGTATTTTCCGGTCCCGTTTAATGGGTGACCAAATTTACATGAATATTTTGAAGTTTTAATGAAAATAAAAACCTTTCTGTACTTTAACAGAGTGATAGGTTTTGTTCTATGTTTTTCTAAACCGCGTGCGATGTTATTAATACAATACAACACGAGTACCTTTGTTGAAAAGAAAATACAGAAACAAACAAACTATTATACCTCTACCTATTAATTACTTTCTAACCTGGTTTGAGGTAGTCTCTGTGACTCCGGAAACTAATTTGATCAGGTAATTTTCTCGTAAACCAATTACGCAATTAACGTCCCACTGCCCTGTGAGCAATTTGTAATTACTTTTAAGCTGAGATCAGCTCGAGCGACAAGGGTTTGGCTAAGAAAGAAAAATTGCAGATGGACTAATTTTCTTTTTCAATATTTTACTCATTTTGTACATACCGTTTTTTGGTGCAATTACGTTCAATTTTACTAAAAATACACACGTCCAGTGTGGTAAATTTTACCTCTGTTTTAAGAGACCTCATTTTACCTGCACATTTTCGGAAATTCAATGTTCTGTAAATGAATTTAAGATGTACTTAAAATTTAATATGAGATATTGAATTGGCTATCAGTGTGTAAAAAAAAATTGAAACGGTGAAACGGAATAAAATTTGAAAGTGTACTTTACAGTCATTGTTATAATGTCGATTTTTGGCAAATGTGCAGATTTAGTAATTTAGTAGAAGTGGAGCTCCCTGTGAAAGAGTTCGTCCTGGGAAGTACTGCCGTCAAGCAGCAATGTGACCATTACTGCGTATCGGTTGTGTCTCATGCGTCAAGTGCCGTGCGCAGTGGCAGTGGCCCTCAGATCTTTGCGATTTGAAGTTCAGAGCGGCGCTCCAACTACTATGAAAGGGCGTGTCGTTTTCCACCAGGCGCACGACTTGTTCGTCCCGTTACTTGTTATCAAAAAAAAAAAGTTTTTGAGCATATTAAACGTAAAAAAACAAGGTATAAATTTGCATTGAATTGATGTTCAATTATTTTTTGTGAAATTACTCCACTAGTTTGTTATAATTTATTAATACAAAGATCGGACTCTTAGAAAAAAATCCTTCGATCGGGCCGGATTCGAACCGACGCCTTCTAGCAAACCGTGCCAGACGCTATGCCAACTAAGTAATACAAGGTATAATTGAACGTTCTTGTAATTTTCATTCAGACTGTTTTAACTATTGTATTTTTGATTATTCTATAGACACAAGTTTATTCTATGAAAAGTGAAAGTAACACTAGATGACCTCGAAAACCAACGTGGATTATTAGATAAAATGAAAACCTTTGGCCAGAGGAAGCTTGCAAGGTTGCATTATTAAGTGAACATCCTCGGGAAGTTGGCCGGTAATGGTTGCTCTTCTATTTAATTTATTATCTAGGCCGAGATTTGTATAGCGGTCCCAAATACTGAGCACGTTAAAAAAGGTTCAAGGAATCTTAAATGTAGTATATGGGTCAGTAGATGTTCTCTATTTTGGGGTGCTGTCTTCCGATCTTCCGTCTTGATTAATGTTTTTAGTGGCACTTGTCCTTCCTGATCCCTGTCTCCTGTTGCCCTATTCTCGAAACACGAAATCCGTAGTGACGTTACAGACTAGATTTTCGATCGGGGCTATACTCCGACCAACTATTTTTTTAACTTTTTACTTATGCGTGTCTCCGAAGTTCCGTAATTATTGACATACAAGCATAGACAAAAAAAATGCAATACTTCCTGGACTATTTTATTTTTGAAATTTAGTGAAGCGACGTGCTCTTTAGCTCAGATATTTATCGAGCCAACAGATTCAGTAACGAAAATAATTCAAGTTGATAAATTTTGGTACCTGTCTAATAAATTATAATGAAATGAAATAATATAACATAAATTTTTATTTTTTATTATAACGAAATCGTCGGATTCTTCTCCATATTAACGGGAATCATCACTTGAATCTTCATTAACATTAATTATTAATTCCTGAATACACAAATTGTCAAACGCGTCATCATGATCTCAATCAGACAATATCTTCTTTTTTGAACCCGCTCACATTCATAATTTAAACTACCTCATAAATAAAATCGATTGTTATAAAAAAATCGAATCGGAAACGCATTAGGACATCCCTAATTGATTAGAATTCGAACTGTCAAAAGTTAAATAAATGGTTGGACCTTAGAGGATGGAAAAAAATAAAGGATAGTCTAAGGGTTGGACGGAGTATAGACAACGCGAATTGAAAGTTTCGAACGGACCCGTCTTGTTGTTGACGGACTTCAAGAATAGTTCCGTAGGTCATACATAGTGGCAAAAGGGCTGCAGCTACGGATTTCGCGCTTCGTGAGTAGGTTCCCTGAAACGGAAGTGTTAGTGTAACAATCAGACAATTTCGTCTTCTTCCACTGTTGTATGATTTCGACGATCTTGGTGGCTCTGGGTGCAATTTACGGTAGGATCAAAAACAGCCGTGACAGCCTAATGTGTGACCTACCGTCTCTGTGAGAAGTTATGTGCAAAATTTAATTTGGAGCTTACCATGAGCTTTTCGATGAAGGATAACATCGTGAGGAAACCTGTATAAATCTGTTGAGCAATTTTTTTATGATACTAAGTGACAATACGTACAAGTTGTGCGCCTGGTTGTAAGCGGCAGTTGTCTGTTAATTTGAACAATAACTTCTTTAGCCAAAGATTTCGTGTGACAGATTTTTTTTGTAATATCAGTGACGGGACAAACAAGTCGCGCGCCTGATAGTAAACTACACGTCTGTGGATAACAGCTGCAGTGCCACTCGAGTTTCAAATGGCAGAGATCTGAGGGGCACTGCCTCTTCGCCCGTCACCCTGATACATAAGTTGACAAATCCCGTGTGCCTGTAATTTCACCAGCACCCTTACCCTTCGAAATCGGAACACAGTAATGCTGGTAAGGTGGTAGTACAGAAATGCTTACAATATTTGTTTTAGCATCAATGCAATGGCAACAGACTGATGACAGCATGAATGATGTTATAATTATACAATTGCTTTTTCACGCTATGAATTTATTTTAGCTACATGAGCTCATAGTTGTGTATTGGATGAGTGATTGGGATTTTTCGAGACCTTGAAATCTAAATGCTACAGTTGTTGTAATTTCACAAATCTAAATATATACATTTTTCATTGGACTCACCAATAATGTTATGACCAAAAAAAACTATACTGCACTTCGGTTTTGATCAGATATAAACCTGATCTAGACGATTTGGCAAATTCAGGCTCTATCCAGTTATGTTATGTCCAATAATACACTCTCCGACACATAATTCGAGCCACCTATTCTTATCTTATTCTTAAAGCGAAATGGTTTCGTGGTTGCTTAGGCTGTGAAGTGGAAAAATTCGTTGCTTGATATTTAAACATTTACCTTTTAGAAAAAGAAATAACTCTCTCTGACTGTAAAATAAGCTCATTTTCTCCTGACGTATTTGTAAACGGAACACGTGACAGAAAATTACATTGTAACATCTCTAATAACAATGTCATAAATTTATTTTTCCGTAGATGAACGTATTAAAAAAAAAATTACGGAAATTGTTGATCCTTTTCATCGACCAAAGTTTAGACAGTCGCGTTTTAGGTCCTATAGTTCACTAACGGTGTTTTCTGTTTACATTATCAATGAAAAAAAAAAACAAGTTTAATTCGTATTTTTAACATCGAATAACCGATTTTCCGCGTGATCTAAATAAGTGCGGGGCTATGTGTGCGTTTAAAATAAAAAGTCAAAATTTTGGGCCTCACTTCACCTTAAGGGTTCGGATACAAAAATATTGTTATCGTTGAAAAAAAGAGAAAAAAAATTTCCAGTTTTACAAACTCAAATTTTCAACAAGAACTTAAAGAAATTAGTTTAGTGTACCAGTGTCAAGATTGCATAATAGTTTTTGATGAATAAAAAATTACAGATTTTGATGCTTTCGTGGTTATTCACTAAATGATTATTTACGAGTTTCTTACCACTACGATATGATTTCTTTTTAGATTCCGATATTTCGGATCGGACTCGGTCCACCCGTGACCTGTGGAGCGTGTTACCGCTCCGAAATATTGGTAAAATAAAAAGAAAACATCTCGTGGTAAGAAACCTATAATTAGTGAGAATCAAAAACTATTTAAATTATTTGGCTCGAATTATTCGTCCCGGAGTGTAACATTAATCCATTACAGATCCCAACCAAAGTGTTATCTTGTTTCTTCCATAGACCACAGATATATTCTCGCAACCGAAGGCGATGAGAATGATATAAAAATATTTACTGTCTACTCGTAGCGGTTATCGTGAGAAGAATGTCGACCAATCATAACAAATAAAGAATGCTGACCCTAAGAAATAGGTACCGTTATTTGCTTAGTCGACTGAAGTGAGTCACGAGTTTTATGCGGCTACAGAGATAGTATCTTTAAGACTCATTCGTGAAACCTTTCATTACGGGGCAGACGGATATATCACGGAGAGTGTGCGATGGAATTGCATGATTTAATTCCGCCTTTCATTGATAGACAGGTTGGTGTTCTACGCTTATGTTGTGGAAATTACAAGGTTTCGCACGAAGCGATTCGCTTCCATATTTCTATGGCGAACGGCTATGGATTGGAATTCTCTGAAATCTGTGACTTAGCCTTTCAAGGCGAAAGTAAATATAATGGCTATCCATTATTTAGGTGTGCTTGCATGCTACATTGTCGACCTCATTGTCACCAACCACTAGGTGAGATGGAGGTCAAATGCGCGCTATATTTTTTTTTTTAATTGTCTATGTCGTCTATATTTTATAGAACTCACGACTTAAGCGACTGTAAATATTTACTTACATCTTGGTTTAAAATTGAATTTAAAACACGACGTAAATATTTTAAAACAGTCGTAAAAACCTAAAACATGTTCACCTGAACAATTTTCGAAATGTCTACAAAACCTTTCTACAAAACCCGGACTATATTCTGGATATTAAAAAACGCGTGGAGGTGAATGTTAAAGATAAAGATAAAGACTTTCATTTTCTTTACAATTGCGGACAAAGGGTACCATCTGCGTGAAGCCATAAAATGACAAAAGATTTCCGTGTATCGTTTTCTTAACGCTACGACCAACATCATACTTTACGGCACTTCCGCTGTAGTAGCCAATTCGGCATCAGGTTTGGATTCCGTTGCCAATTTACCAAAAATAATAAAACGGAAATAGGTTTTTGTGAGGTGGTGAGTATCTAATCCTAGTTAGTTTTCGTTTGTCTTTCCTACCCATCTTACGACATCGAAGTAGAAAAGATCATGTTGGCGAGTCATTTATAAAGGTATGATGTGAATTCATACATTTAATCAAGATTTTCCACTATTTATGAAATGCAGACGATAAACTGACAGACAACAGACGTGCAGGAATAAAAAGAATGATAATTCCAACAATAATAAATCGCAGTATTGACAAACGTGACTGCGTCAATATTCGGCTGGCTTTTTTCTCATCTCACGCCTTGTCGCAAGTGGGATGGTGAAAGTATGCCGTAACATTCAAAATTTCATTGTTCGCACTAACTGGGTAACCCAGCTTAGAATTATCACGGTTCCCGATTGTTTGGGTACAACTATAATAAGGCTGTTGTTGTTAAACGTCAAAACACTTTCGTAAACAAATTACACAGTGTAATCGTACTTGTTGAAATTGACTTTTGGGTTTCGCAATAATTTATTGACGAACGTAAGTATGTTGGCGTCTTACAAGGTGCGGTACTGGGACTTATTTTATATTGTATGCATAACGTGGCCATAATTTTTTCCGTCAGAGCGGGATGTGATTATGATAGTTAAGAAATGTTTAATGATTAAAAAAAGGCCTAAAAATGTTTAATGATGAAATTTTTTTAAAGCAGCCAGGCACATCACGCCACCGATTCATTCCTGTCAATGCACATCAATTACGGAGGCACTTACAACTAAATAAAAGGTGCGGGCGACAAGGTTTACAGGGACATTTTTAAGTATTTCGAGGACAGTGGGACATGAAGCTTCGACTCGAAAGGGGACTGTCCCGCTTTTAAGCTTCGCGGGACGTATGGTCACGTTATGTATGCATGTTGTGCAGCTAAATTGGATTTAGTTGGATTGGATTGGATTTTCTATAGCATTTCACTGAAAGACCTTTGATCCTTTTTGTTTGCACGGTATATGTAGCGGTATATAGGGACCAGCGTTGCTGATAGATAGTGCAGGTTTTTTACGCGGCGGTTGCAGATGACGATTTTTTGCCTTTGAGATGAGATGTCAATGCTGGTTTTTCTTTTAAACCGTGAAAAATGTACTCTATGCCTCTACCATGAGATTATACTGACAGTTATCGCTAGCCACCGCGTGAACTATTTGTATACAAAATGGCGCTGTATAATTTTCCAGACAAAATTGGACGTAGTTAAGCAAAAAGGATCCAATCCACAAAATTATCAAAAAATGAGTTATGTGTGTATAAAAATAAATAAATATCTCTGGAGTTACATGACATTATTAGTTTTGAAAATAAAACAACAGTGAGAAACACTTTTCAACTTCAAACTGCCATATCTCGAAAGTGACTGGATATGCATTGGATCCCTTTTATTTAACTACGTCCAATTAATTGTAAAGTAATTAATTTACGCTGTCGCTATTGACAGCTGTCACAGTCATCTTGTAGCAGAGGTTCAGATCCTTATTGAATCTACATGAAAAAACTTTCTAATTGGTATTGAAATAAAAAATGTTTTAATGATTTTGTGACATTTATTAACATACAAAAAACTAACCTGCATGAAATCAGTCAATCTGCCTGTCTTAATCGTACTTTGGACTTAGAATAATAACGCATAGAAACTTAGGCCGCACACGCTAAGTGAGGCAAATTGAAGCGCTCCCAATGGGCCTACACGAGCGGGCGGGCCTTCAGTGCTCAAGGTCAACTTGCACCGCGAACAGCTCAAGAATTTTAGCTAAAAATTTTCAAACTTGTTTTTATTAAGTATCGTAAATTCTCTTTCACGCGTATACAAACGTAACGGATTTTTTTAAATTTATTCACATCTTTTTATAGAATACTCTCCATACTAAACATAAATACTATCATGCTGCAAAAAACAATGTTCCCAATAAGGCAACAAGGCCTTCTGCAGTCATCATTGTTAATGTTTGGTCGCACCAAATGACTTCACTATGTTGCAACGCATATTATGTGTATATTTACTCTTATTTATGTACACAAGTGCGTGTGTATACTCACATAAGTGCCTTACAATGCGGTTTGTTAAAGTATAGTTTTGGTCTTGCAGGTAGTCTAGATCTAAAATGTTTGAAATAAATATTGATAAATATTCAAATGTATATTTACTAAGAGCAACCAATAGAGTTTATTGCTTATTCTTCTCAGGGGAATCTGCCTTACAAATATGCAGTAAAGTTTAATCAATATGACTTTTTCAAGAGTAATTTTATTTAATTGATTACCTACGAAACTAGGATGGTTTGAGTTTTATTTTCATGTCTGTACTTAAGTATAGGATTTCTACAATTCATTCCGTTGTAATAATGTGAATGATTATCAAAATTAACATTAGGCAATTTATTCTCATTCGGATCAACTGTAACTTGTGACAATCTTGTTCTGTCGATGCGTTATACTATGATATATTTTCATATATGAAAAGTAGAGATTTGAAAATTTGTGAAGAATGTTTTCTTATAAGAGTTGCTACTACCTCAGGTCGAATTCAAATTTTTCTCGTATTAATAAGGTTAATTTTGCTTAGATCGAGCGGCATGAACACTGGCCTTATTACAGAATTTACTTTTTACAAACGAAATTGTAGTCATTTGAAAAATGTATATCGAGGTGTTCTATTTAGTACAGTTGATGTAAAAAAAATTGGTATGCATCAAGTACCATTTGAATACAGCGGTTTTCTTGTAAAATTTCGAGGTAACGAGTTTTTAAATTTTCGCGATTGTTACCCATAGGAAATGAAACAATTTTTCCGGATTTAAATCGCGTATATTTGTGTTTTCAAACAAACCAACGTTTCGGGCCCTTTACAGCTCCCATGGTCACGGTTAACTGAGATGGTACTCCCTACGACATTATGTATTACTTCCATAAAGTATATGTAATTAAATAAATTAAACATAAAAACACACTAGACATACAAGTACAGTCAACAGCACATCAAGCACATCATCACTTTCGAATACCTGACGACCAGATCAATGGAGCAAGATCCGTCAATATTTAGCTTGATATGCTGCCGTCCGAAAAAAATAACAGCCAAAAGAAATTGAAGATTAGAGTAATTTTTATTAAATAAAAAGGAACCAACTTGAAACTTTGCTTATATGTACATACAAACTGAAACTAAAAAATTAACAATCGGTTAACGGAAAGTGCGCGCCACCATGTTCCCCTAGTTTGACTCCCTTAGAGGTGGAATATTTTCTGCAAATTTAAATTGGACCAATACTGAGTCACCCTCTTTCCAGCAAAAAAGAATCCTCAAAATCGGTTCACAAACTCCAGAGTAATCGCGTGTTACACAAAAAAAACGGTGAAATTAAGAACCTCTTCCTTTTTTTTTTGAAGTCGGTTAATAATTATACTAATAAAGTTAGTAGTAGCGCCTCAGCTGCAAAGAAATCACTTCGGCTTAGGCTATATCGGGTATGTTCGCAGAGGCGCACACGGACGGGTTTGCAGCTGTCGTACGCAAGAGGTTGCGCCGCCTGCGCGACAGCCCCAACCGCATCCTGAGCGCGTTGTCCGCACGCTGGGACTCGACGAACCTCGCGCATTGGTTGCGACTACATGCGGCCGTATAAGAAATTAATGTTGTTTTGTTTTTGTGTCGCTGTCCTTATGCATTGTACAAATAACTAACCCTTAGACCTAAGCTAAGGTTTCAATTGGGTACTTGGTGGGTTTATTTGCCCCCGGGTTTCCCTCTCGCCGGTTGAGTCGGCGCCGTGGGATCAGTGAACATTCACCACGACGCCCCGCCCGGCCGCCCTAGCTTGCGCCAGGGTTCCCGCGCCAACGGAGGGACGAGTCGGTTGTCCTCCGACCCGCCCCCCAGACGAGTGAGGCCGTGCAATGCCTGTCCAGAGCCCGCTGGTCTCACTAGGGGATCAGGCGAGCAGCGAACTGCCTTCGCCTTCTCCCCGTACGTCTGCGCCGGAGCGGGTGCGCGTCCGCCGCGTCCTCGCGCACCCGCTCCGCGGCCTCCTTTTGCGACGTAACCTCTGTGCAAAAGGAGGCCACCGTCTCCCAGGACTCCTCGCTAACGAGCATGGCGGCAACCACGCTCGGCAACGAGAGGTCCTGCCCTATAGTCCCCGTCAGGGTGCGGCGCTGCTCATCCCACCGGCTACACACCTCTAGGGTGTGCTGCGCGGTGTCATCCGCAGCGCCGCACTCGGGTTTATTTGCCCTGCCCAGCAGCTACAGGCATATGGTTGAGCGCCACCTAATTCGCGTTTTTTGTACACAAAGCCTAATATATAAGTTATATATAATATATAATATAAGAAATCATACAAACTACAAATGTGTCAACTTTAATTGACGAGTCTAGTGACGCCAGCGGCGATTGATTCGATGCGCCGACGCAAACAATCAAACTGTAACCTTGTCAATAATTTCGGCTTATTTCCGACATATCAAATGTACACGGAGATACCGTATTTTATTGAACACAATGCCTTATTGACTTTACGGTCTTGCTGTTATATAGATGCCTAGGAATTAATGTAAGTAGTCGTTTTGTTTATGATAGGATTCAATGATTACATACAAACACGAGATACAAGTCGGTAGCAAAATTGATGATACCAAACTCGCTACTTTAAATATAATGTTTAAACTGCAATGTCTATGATTAAATTTTTTTTAACACCTTATCATATCGATGGCATATACCATAATGCAGTCCCAACACAAATTTCGTAATAGTATTTAAGTATATGTATTTTTTTTTGTCCATCTAGTTTGATACTGTCCGAGGTCTTTAACTGATTAACTGTAAGGAAGTTATCGAGTTTTTAGGTTTTCACGATTGTTACACATAGGAGATAAAACCATTTTTCCAGATTTAAATCGCGTATATTTGTTTTTTGAAACAAACCAACGTTTACGCGATTTAAATCCGGAAAATGCTCTTATTGCGTGGATTCAATGTTAATAAGTGTTGTAACTCCCTAAGATCGTATGTCTTTACATAGTTAAACTGCTTTCGTGGCGGAACGGTTATCTTGCTGGACTGCTACGCAGAGGTCCCGGGTTCGATTCCCGGGCCGGGAGAAATATTTGTATGGCCTACGTTTATTTCTCTCGTGAATTTGGGTGTAATTTGTGGTTGACTATATGTCTGTCCATGGCACAATGAGTGTGTACGCATTATTACGCATTACGTATGGGACTTGTCATTGTCTCAGGGTGATGGGCGCAGTGGCATTGCCCCTCAGATCTTTACGATTTAAAGCTCTGAGTGGCACTGCAACTGTTATGGACGGCTTACCATCAGGCACATGACTTGTTTGTCCCGTCTCTTGATATTATAAAAAAATGTCAATTACGCTTCTTTAAAATTAAAACTAAATAAGATATTTCGCGGGTTCTAGATACGTTAAAAACTCAATTTCGTTAAAAATCGATTACGTTAGTGACTTGCCTTTTTTTCTTTTTTTTCTTTTTATTTTTTTTTATTTTTTTTTTTGACCGTCTGAAATTCACGTGGCTGTGTAAAGTTACATCACAATGTAGCGCTCTGCAATATTTATCGGCAAACACAAATTGTTAAACGTATTCGACATGCAAATAACAAAGTTATAAACACTTTACTAGGATCGCTTATTCATTTCTCGAAGACATTTTATTGTTCCTTTACATCTTTAAACACACAATAAAATATAATCTAGGAATCAATCAGTGGTTCGGTCGGAAACTCTGTGATATCTCCTGGTAAACAATAGTAAAATAAACCACGAAACGTATTATATGGTTAGAATATAATAAGCGACTTACGTAAACAAGATTTACGTAATATACGTTCAAAGAAATAAAACTGAAAGGGTTGTAACCCTAACAACCGTGAACAGGATCACGGCAGTAAAACATGAAACTTTCGGTCCACAAATTAAACAGTTCATTAATAAAAAAACACTCCCTAACTTAACCCTAAATTGGTAGATGTTCGAATTAGGCACTTACCCCTTAGCGGGTTTTATTATGTTGAATTACAGATATTCTATATTTATGTATATAGTATAGATTGTTATTCGCTAATTATGGTCGATACATGACTTACATTTTTGTATTAAGATTAAATTAGAAAAGAATAAAAAATTAGACAATTTGACTTAGTAGTTCTATCCGCTATCGCGGTCAAGCAGAGAGTGACCGTGAACGAAGCAAAATGACAAAGCGGAGGAAGATGGAACAATTCAAATTTAAAATTTAAACACAAGCAAAAGAAAAAATGATACGATACAAAAAGGTGAGATAACGGTGTAAGGAGGTCACATCGTCACAAAACTGCTCGTAAAGGCTTACCACACCATAACCTTACCTTACCCAATCGATGTTTTGGAAGCCCATCGACATGAATAAACGTTCTGTGTACGTTCGACCGTAAAATCTGAGGGGCACTGCCACTGCTCCTCATCCTGAGACATAAGTTGGTAAGTCCCATGTGCCTGTAATTTCACCAGCACCCTTACCCTTCAAAACCGGAACACAGTAATGCTGACATTACTGCTTGACGGCAGAAATAAGTAAGGTGGAAGTACTTCCCCGGACGAACTCTTTCACAAGGACCACTACTGCTACTATACTCCAGGAGTTATTTTCGTTACTCTAGTCTTTATTGTACGTGGAACCACTCAACCTTGTGATCGGGTAATTGATGTGATTGTCTTGGACAATAGTCTTCCCAATCAACGTAAACGATGTCAGTTACTGAAGAATCTTGAATGACCCTCATTTTTCTGAAACATACCTGGACCCTAAGTCTGCTTATTATATATTACCACTGATCATTGTAATTCAATTGACATCATATTGCGGTTTTGATAATATCTGTTATTCTGCTAAAATCAAGTCTCAATCTCCGTACAGTCTCGTTAGACTGTCAGTGGAATAGCAGTGATGGGATTCATTCAATCACTAACAATCGATGTTGCCTTACTAAAACCACCACAGATATTACTATACGTATCTAAATTTTTATCTCGTTTAATCAGCACTTTAGTCCACAAATAAAATATGTATAATGTTAGTAGACTACGTTATGCATAAAAAGCTGACCACCAAAAAATTGCAATGACAGTTGAAAAGCCGCTCGACGCCGCTTAATTTTTAGCAGACTACCAAATGTACAAAATCCTGCCATTGGCATTTTACCGACACGCAACTGAGATGATTTAAATCATCATATTAGCAGACTTGGCGTTCAGACAGTATCTTTTCTTATACTACTAGTTCAATAATGCGGTTTGAAATGCAACTGTAAACAAAGAATGCATCACAAACGCCCTAAAAGCTATCTAGGGCAGTGGTTTTGAAAATACACTCGTTCCATCCATTTGCATACCTGCGCAGTCGCATTGCATTGCTTGATCTCATTTCGGCGATCGCGTGAATTCAATGAGCCGTATTACATTTGATTTACAAATGTTTTGTTGTTACATACACGCGTGCGAGTCTGTGACGTGTGTTTGTAATACGAGGCTAGTTACAATCTGCTTGAAATAATTCATGTCTAATATTAATATATGGGTTTGGCATTTTGCGAGTGGTTGTGACATTGGTTAATTGGTGGCCTTTCTGAAAACTGGCCCAATATGCAAACAAGTTCAAAATAGGGACATGGAGTTTAATCGAATTTGTATTTTGTAACGGGAAAATCTATGAATTTCATAATTACCTTACAGAAAACAATATGCTTTACGTTTTGGACTTTAACACTTTAGCGTATAGGTGAATTTAATTAAGTCGCTCAGCGAGCTATGGATTACGCAATTTCTCAGATGGATAACATTCAAAATGAGATATAATATGAGATGCGATAATAGAGTACCAAGGTCGTCGATATAGCTGGAAGAATAAGCAAGCTAAAATGGCAATGGGCTGGCCATATCTGTCGAAGAACTGATAACCGATGGACGAAACAAGAACTCGTTCGTCGAGTGGAGACCACGACTCGGCAAACTTAGTGTAGGACGCCCTCTGGCCAGATGGAATGACGATCAGCGAAAGGCTGCTAGCAGCACACGGATGCTAAAACTTGAGGACCGGACAAAATGGCGCACATTGGTAAAATAGGCCTCGAGCAGTGGAACATCACTGCGATAGGCTGATCATGTGTTTGTGTCAGATAATCCTGCAGCCAAGAAAAATAAGCCAAGTTTTTGTAATTCCACGCGAAATCCAAAAGGGTTGTCCCCAATTTGCGAACAGCCAGAATTTTGTTTACAAACTTCCTTAATACCGTTGCGAAACTTGTACCGTTCTTGATTACAACCGCACTTCGAATAGATCTGTAATAATATTATGATCCTATTTTCCTTTACTTTTTTGCCAAAGCAATTTCGCCATTTGATTATACTTTTTTAGTATGTACATAAAGTTGGTTACGAAGCATTTTATATTTATTTGCCTATATTTTAGTGTAGGTACAAGTCAATCTAATACTGTCTGTTAATTGCATTTCACAATATAGTGCATTCTCACTTCAACAATCTATAGAGCTCGGAAGTTCTCTTGAATGTTCTAGAACGTTCAATTCAACAACATGACATCTTGAAATAGGTGAAGTTATCCAGTTTCTTTTTCTATTCATGCACTTCTACAACTTGAATAATAACATAAAATTCAACCGCCAATCGAAGAAACTGCAGATATTTGTAATAGTTGTAGTTTGTTTTGAACAACATTCCTTTGTTTCAACGACAATATTGTGAAAATGTAATACAATAGATAAATCATTGTTATAATACGTATTTACCTTGATTCAACCTTTTATATTTATTAATAAGGTAAAAGACAAAAATAAACTTAATGGTATAGCATACACTATAATGCTTGTCATCTTGGTAAAAAGATTTGCCAATCGGCTTAATGTACCCGCCGATTATTGCCCAGGATGCGCCAGAGGCACAACATAGGAAGAGTACGTCGTGCGGAGAACCTCCTTTCGTGTACCCTGAAAAGTTAACAAATATAATATAATATGCGATTTTAAATCCGGAAAAATATTTTTATTTGCAATACATGATTATCACGAAAACTAGATACATAATAAAATCTACTACATTGTATTTACTTCTCTCTGTAGATTTTGTGGCTTTACCAATAACTTTCGTAGCAGTTAGCGCCCAGTTACACGACGCGAAAGTTTTCGCGCGGCAGCCTCGCGGCGACCGCTTTCACGTACGTTCATGGCGAATCTGAATTCTGTTTACTAGGCAACAACATTTAAATTCTTCGATATAATACATCGCCGCCCGGTCGCCGCGTAGACCGAAGACAAGCCACCCTCTCTCGCGCTTATTTATATTAAAACGTAAAAGCTAAGTATATAAAACGTATTTTCCCATGATAGTTAGGTGCACGTGGTCGCTGCGCGGCCTGAGCGCGGTTAACTTCAAAGAGCACGTTGACAGGGAAATGCTGTCACGTTACTTAAGTACGTATTTCTACCGTCAAGCATTAGTGTGAGCATTACTGCGTTCTGGTTTTAAAGGGTAAGGGTGCTGGTGAAATTCCAGGCACATAGGACTTATCAACTTATGTGTCGATAATCTTTGCGATTTAAAGCTCTGAGTGCCACAGCGACTGCGACAAACGTGTCGCTTGCCATCAGGCGCACGACTTGTTCGTTACTTAGTATTATAAAAAAAAGCTCTGAATCCTCGTTGTCGAAAGGCCGTAGCCTTGAATCGAGATCTTTTGGATGACACTGAACCTGCTTACCTCAAATATCTGAGTGACCCAAGTGATCATTGACACGAGTGTACTAACCTTTCGACTACTCGAAATGTTTGTATTATGAATTGAAATGTTTGTTTTCGACCTTCCTCGAAAATTGTGTTTGGTTTACTCTATTCTGCATAATCATTATTTTAAATCACAATACGTCATGATGATAGTAAGAGACACGCACGCACCATGTACACACATTGATAAATGCATAGATTTCATAGCGACGTGCATGTTAATAATGACTTTTATGAGACCAAGTGACAGGATGAACAAATCGTGCACCTGCTGGTAAGCGACACGCCTGTCCATAGCATATCATAGTTAAATAAGACTCCCATTTTATCACGACTCGTAATAGAACTAGGCAAATTACTTCATAACGTTTACTTTGTATTTGTGTGTGACAAAGTTTCCGTTAAATTAAATTGCTTGGCCAAGTCCGCATAATACATGACGAGTGTCGAAAAGAATCTGACCCAGAAGGAAAGCACTCGTCATGTAAGAAATCATATGGTGATTTCGGGATTGACACGGACAGCGTTAATGTGTTTTATCGCTCCAGAAGTGGTAGAAATGACCACGGAGACAAAGATATAGACCTGCATTGCCTTGAGTAACATTATTTAAGAGCCGTGGAAATGACAATTACATAAGACGTCATCCACCAAAAGAATGTCTTCACGTGCGTTCCTTGGCCATTTGCATTGGCTCTTCATCGTCCATCTCCGATTTATTAGTTCGCTTGGTGATATGCCTAGTCAGCTCTGTTTATAGGATTTAATTTTGTTAAAATACAATGAAAGCGATAATTTACTCATCGATAAGTGTAACACACTCTGTTTAACAATCAAATCATTGAAAACGATAGAACCAGAAATAGATTTTAAAACTTTCGTGGTTCGCTAATGAATTTGTTTTGTCGGAAAAAAATCAGTGACAATGGTAGCGCCACAAGTAACCTAGATGAAAGTAGTCGTCGACAGCGAAAGAGGGTAGACAGATATGTCTGTTCTTAAATTAATCATCTGCCGTGTGTTGACCAGTTATCCCATGACCATTGAGCCTGTAGCCGTTCCTAAATATCGAGAGAACAAAAAGAAATCATACTAGGTTAAAAAACCTGTAATTAGTTTTTAGTTTGTTAGAATTTAGAACCAGAAATATTCCGTATTTTTTCTATTCAGGGCGTCATTTTTGGTCCATAATTATTTACGGGCGATACTACCCATCAACACAAACAACTATTGAAATCCAAGTGGCATAAAAAATCACAGTTGATTTTTTCAAAAAAAAAAAAGAAAAAGAAAAATCAACTATGATTTTTTATGCCACTTGGATTTCAATAGTTGTTTGTGTTGATGAGTAATATCGCCCCTAAATAAGCATTTGTCACACTTAGCATGAAATAGTATTCCATGCTCATGGAATAGTATTCCTTGCTAAATGTTCGTACCTACTCAACTAAAATTAATTGGACAGCTGTCTTTTTATGCAGTTTGAGAAGGGGTCGCGCTTGTTAAGTGTTATTCTTATTAATTGGTAGAACTGCATAGAATCATACCTCACAGTAACGTAAAATGAATAAAACAAAATATCGTGTAAATAATTCTGCCTGCTAAATGGCGCCATTAGATCTTGTTATGAAATCATTAATTTATCGGGAATGAGAGACGTTCATTTGCTGTGAACGAAGTGTCATGATTTATTAAGCGAAGCTCCGGCGAATTAGGAAGCTTTTATAGCGTTATTACGCTTTAGGGGCGTTTTACTTTATCGGAAAAATATCTCTATTAATGCATTAAAGTGTATCGAAGAGATGAAAACTTGAGAAACTAATTCTTCTTACGGAAAAAACTTACGTCCTATAGAAAATGAAACCTGTTCCAGTGGCGTTTGTACCTGTGATTTACTGTTCCTCTGTTTGCGATATATGTTCCTATGCTCATCAAAATGATACATTTAGTTTAAGCATTTCCCACATGGAAGAATGGCGACACCTGACCTAAAATCAACGAATTGTCATTCACGTACTTTGCTAGTATAATTTTACGTTTTACGCCTAGTTATTAATATATTTTTGTATATTTTTAGAAATCGGGAATAAAGAAATTTCAAAACAATGTATTTTAGAATAGATGCAAGAACACAACGCAATTGATTCAGTTGGACCATAGATTAGGTAACGTTCTTGTACGTAAGTTTCCTTTTAAGCATGATCGAATGTTTACCTTTTTTTTGACTAATTTTTCTAGATACCTGAGCACAGGGAGAACCAGAGGTATTGAATATTTACCTACCTAATGTATTGGTTATTTTATAACACATAAAACATTAAAATACCTAATAATCAAATATTCAATTAAACAATAATGACATAAAGTAAAAAATAACACTACACAACTACACTAAACAAAACACACAATGTGACAAAAATGTTTAGACAATATTTAAATGATAGATCGAAAGTGAGCAAAGAAACGTTTTGACAAAACGCCTCTTGCCGATGTCAATGACACTTTGAGATTAAGAACAGTGTTACCATTTGTGGTAGATTTCTGCAATTTGGGTAGATTTAATTTTTATTCATTTTTATTGCGACAGAACATGTTAACGTTGTATTAAATGTTTTCAGCGGCAGAGTTTGGCAGATTTAGGAAAAACTTGCTGTTTTTTATTATTTTTAGGAACAAACTGAAAACTTGTTGTTTTCTGTTACTGCGAACAGACATCTGAAGCGAAATACAGGACAATGTTGTTAACATAATCTAAATCAAGTTTATAACCCCAGCTTCTACAGACTGTACTAAATTAGCTTTTTTGATGCTTTTTAACTGCCTCCGTGTCCGAACGGTTACCATGCCGGACTGCCACGCAGAGGTCCCAGGTTCGATTCCCGGGCCGGGAGAAATGTTTGTATGGCTTACATTTATTTATTTCGTGAGTTTGGGTGTAATTTGTGGTTGTCTATGTGTGTGTCCATGGTACCCGCGACACGGGGTTTCCCTGTCGTCACGTTTTTATTGTGACGTTTTGTTTATCATCTGACGACTGTCGTTCTAGCTGTTCCCACTGTGACGACAGTTTGTCGTTGTAACGATAAAAAATCGTGAACGACAGTTAATCGTGTCGTGCTATATGTGAACAACTTCATTTAAATATACAAGTCACGACACTGTAAACTGCACGACAATCTGTCGTCATGACATAGTGGGAACGCGCCCTAACTTTTTTATTATATCAAGTGACGAGCCGAACAAGTCGCGCCCCGGCCTGGTAGTAAGCGACAGGCCTGTTCATAACAATTACTGCGCTCGTCGCCCGAATACATAAAGTTGACTAGCCCTATGTGCCTAAAGTTTCACCTGCACCCATACCATTAATTACCGGTACGCTGTAATGCTCACGTTAACTCTCATAAGGAACCTCTACTACTAGCTAAAACATCTTATTATTATTATTTTACAGTCATGGAACATGGAAACTAAATTTTACGCATTGTTATCAACAACGGTTTCTATATCTTCCAATGTATACAAGTGATACCTACTTGAAGTGATATAGAACCTCCGCCTTACGTTTCCAATATGGCAGACCCAGTTTCATCACAAATATGCCGCCGCACCTTGTTTGTTCATTCAGCGAAACACGTCTGCAAACACTATGGGTACAATATACCGTCAATAATATTAATTAGATCTGAGTGATATTAAAGTCTTTATTTCGTCGTAGAGTGAAAAGTTTAGTTACATAAGACTTGTATAGCAGATGTTTAAAACATTGAAACAAGCATTTTGCTAATTTTGTAACATAATTTTACATGACTTCTTCCATCTGAAGAATTACAGCCAAATACGATTTGTAATTAGAGTGCGGTATACTCTATAATGTCCTAATTTATTGTTTGTTATCCTTTTAATAACTTGAAAAGTACATTTGGGTCCCTTTAAATACACGCAAAGTACATTTAACATTTAGTATGGAACAGCTAGGGGTAGAAAGCGAAGGCCCCATTGTAAAGTGTTAAAATTAAAGCCTTCTAATTTTATAATCGTCTACCCGCAACTCACTGAAAACAAAATGTAAAATAAAATAAGAACGCCGTACGGCACCACCAACTTATGTGTGACACGGCATAAATAAGTACTGACGCTACCACAATGATAGAGAATATAATACACAAGAAGTCCTACTGCTCGTTGTATACTGCTGTATACTGCTCGTTGCAGTAAATGTAACTGCAGTTACTAGCTATAGACTATAGCATAATTTCCCAAAGTGTTCCCTACTCCTGCCCCCCATTGGGCGTTGAAGAGTCCTAGGGGTGTGGTTGTGGCCTCGGAAGCAATCGGGGGGCGTTGATGCTGTCCGGGGAATGCTACCGCATTTGGAAAAAAACGTAACTTGTCTATATAAACCACACTACAGTATAGTTTTTTCCTTGTGATTTTTTGTGTTAAGTTAATATAAAATATAAGAGTTTTCGTTTTTTTTTGTTGGTGGTGGTGGGCGTTAAAATATTTTTATCTTGCCTAAGTGGGTGGTGGGTGAGCCAAAAAGTTTGGGAACCTATGGACTATATCAACACCACTCACGTCATAAGTACACGTATAAGTCGGTGACCTTATACGTACTGAGCAAAAAAGAGTGAAGAGGCACGTTCCAACTTCGATCACATTATCACTTACCATCAAGACCGATGTGAAACGCTTACCTAAAATCATTAAAAAAGCAAGCCGTCCAATACAAACCCCGCTTTCGATATTGCTGCTGATAAATGTAACATGTGCCATTATTATCTTTTTTTTGAAAATTGGCAACATGTTGAAGCTCAAATCTATTCGCCCAAAATATTTCGGATGTAATATCGATTTTGTAAGGTTCTTTAAATGTTATTATAGTAATATGATAGCACATTTTTCTGCCCAACAATTGTAAAATTTCTCGTACTATTCATACGTGACCTGACCTAAATAAGTTGTGACGCACGTACTATCCAGGTTATGGTACAAGCCCTAGATATTCTCCCCGACTGTGCAGTTTCAATCGTTAATATACACTTCCTTTATTTTAGTGAATGTGGTATTACATAAACGTTACAATTTTTCTTAAAAACTTGCTACAAATTTGAATGGAGAACATGTTGAACAAAAATAACGACGTTGAAAGCTAACATCGTGTAACAGGTTTCAAAATATTTAGCCTAATTTCACGGCAACTAGTTATTTCTATACTTTCTAAATTCGAATTTCGGCATTTGGAGCAGGAAACTTGTATAATGTTTTAATTTAAAACCTAGATGCATTTGGGAATCATGAATTTCGTAATGGAATTTTTCTTTGTACAATCTTTTACGTGTAACAAGTAAACTTCGTAAGCATGTAGAAATAATTTAAATTATCTTGGTAGGTATTTTCATTCCAATTGCTATTTTAATTTTTAAATGGGATATTACTTGACCTCGTTGGTCCGGTGCGCTTTGAACATGTTAGCACAATGGGCGCTTGATGAGGAAGTTCTGGGTGGTGACCCTAGAGTTATTTTCGTTACTCTGGTATTCGCAGTATAGGGAATTCCCTAATTTGAGACCAGGTAATTGGTGTGATTGTTTGGCACATTACAATTCTTCACATTTATGTGCGTGACTGGCGTTTTTTTATTGTCATTGAGCTATTAGCGGGTGTGACCAGGCAATCCATTTCTGTGGAGTATCTAAGCTTCAGTGATTAATAGTTACAAACAATTAATTTGCCGATCCAATGATCATTCGTCAAACTCAGAATTAATGGACTGAGTAGGTGTCCATAACTAATGATTGTATTATGCCAAAGGTCTGCAAAACAGCGATTCTTATTTCGGCTTGTGTTTAGTACGACATTGTTTCCAAAACTGACTCTTTTCTTGTGTTGTTTAGGGTAGGTTTCATCAAAGTCTAATAGTCTTATTATTCCAAAAATTAGACGCGAGTAATTAGCATCTTATTCTTGGAATAAGACTTATTACACCAAGTAGTAAGTACCAAGACTTATTCTGCTTTCGTGAAATCCATCCTTAATGTCGTTAACAAGTTAATGTTGGTTTTACACTTAACAAAGTGATAACAAATACTGAACCGATTCCGAAATTTAGTTAAGTTTATTATTAAAATATGTACACAGATTTAATATTTCATAACAAATGTTGTCCTTTACGGCGCGGACGGTTACAAGTTTCGGTTTCGGGTGTTGTTTTTATAATTTTCCGCTAAACCCAATTTTGCCACTGAATTCAAATGCCTTTGATTCGAAGCCAAGCGTGACCGAATTCAAAACGTTAAACGAACACTACCAATGAGCCGCCCCGCGACCATCGTATACAGTTACAGTTTGACGACTCGTTTTTTTCGGCCTAAAGTGGCATCACTGTTTAAACGTAAAAATAGATTTGGTGATAAATCATATTGACTGATGAAATAATGAACGAAGAGAGGAGCTTTAAATCCTAATTAAACGCTCTTTATCTCTATGTTGGTTCACATCTTAAAAGTAATTATTCTTTTTAAAGGCTCAACAATCAATAGTAGTCTGGACTTGACTGAGGACCGTTGGCAAGGATTTGAATTTACAATGTGAAATGTAAACTGTGCGTGTAATTTCATTAGCATCGAAAAATCACTGGCTACACTCCAGATGAAAATCTGTTCGAATTACATCTTTTCTTTTTTGTACAGAGACTCGTTGTTTACAATACTTAAGATGGGCAACGGCAGGGATTTGGACGCCCCCAGCGTTGCGTCAAAATTAAGACCTAAATACATTACCGTTCCATTCAGCCGTTCATCATAAAAAATACGCTATTTTATGATTCTTCAAAAAAAGAAATCAAAATTATTCGTACAGCCTCCGTCACTACCGATCGTGTTGCCATTATTTTTTGTTTAAAATTGTTATAGCAAGACGAACCTAGAATTAAACAATGCATTAATAAAGTATCAACATTACAAGCAAGCGTAGATGGGTGAGATTAGAGCAGAATTGTACTGGATAGCACAACGTACGCGACGTCTATACCTAGAGTGCGTGAAGTTGGACAATGGATGATGATTATGACAAATAAATAGCTAGTAATAATACACATTTTATATTTAAAAGTAGAACCTGTGAAATCATCACGTTATTGGGTGTGAATATTAAACACCGTAATTCTACAAATGGGTTTTTCGTAAGGAATTATTGAGAATTCACGCTCGAATAAATCGATGTTCCAGAAGCAAGGCATGACGGGTGTAGTCGTCTTTTTTGGCATTCGTTGTGCATGCAAACGACATTTTATTGATTGCTTTATTTGGTATGAAGTAAGACAATATTTCATTAAAAATCATTTGTCTGACATTTGCCGTTTTTGTTAATTATTATAGGTAGAACAAGAAGTGGGCGGAAAGGTCGCGAAGCTTAAGTGGGTGTGTCACCTGTGCAGGATGGCTTCAGACCGGTTAACTTTGTTGTATAACTATAGAAATAAATTTATAACGGAAACGAGTGCGAAAAAAACGCCGCTAAATATTAGCTTATAGATCTAATAAATAAAATGGCATTTCATACATATTTTGTTTTTATAGGAGAACATACAATTGAAAACCACAAGAAAGCAAACCGATGCCTAAAGAAAAAACCTTTGGAAATGTAATTGTTCGATTTGAAGATTGATCTCTGTGCACAAGATTAAATGTCTTCGCTCCGGTAGACCCAATTTCGATATTTGCTTCAGGCTCGTTTGTATTGAATATTTGACTCAAGGCATTAAGTACTACGTGAAGGAAGTATTAAGTTCGATCGTCGAAATAAATAATAAAGGCGTTATTCTTGTGCTGCTAATAAGGCGAACTTCTCTGCATTGGACTAATTTCGGTAACCATATCACACCCTCATATTTCTTAAGAAAAATAGTAATTTTCTTAATGAAAAATAGTGACAGACATAAAATTAAAACAAGAAATAACAATATAACGATTTTGTAAAAAAATAACTAACTTCACACTTAATATTAGACATAACTGGTTGAAGACTGTACCACCTCAGTCAACCGTGACCATGGGACCTGTAAAGGGCCCGAAACGTCGGTTTGTTTGAATAAACAAATATACGCGATTTAAATCCGGAAAAATAGTTTCATTTCCTATAACTTCACACCGGTTAACGGAAAGTGAGTGAAATCCAATAAAGGGGATTCATTCCCTAATTTATCACCCTTAGAGGTGCAAAGTTTTCTTCAAATTTGAATGGGGTCACTACTGCGGTACCCGCTTTCCAACAAAAAAGAATTATCGAAATCGGTTCACAAACGTTAGAGTATTTGCGTAACACAAAAAAAATCAGTCAAATTGCGAACCTCCTCCGTTTTGTTTTAAAGTGTGTTAAAAAATGCAACTGGCTATTCTTAGCAGTCGTCTTCACAAAGTCACAAATTCATTTAAAGGTTAATGTATACGCTTCTATAATAAAATTGCGGTTGAAATTCAAATTTGCCATTCACGATATTTAAAACTAATAAGTGAACAAGAACTTTATACTAAAGGTTATTTATATTTAATACAGCTTCTGCGTGCTTGGATGACAAAAATCGGTGATAGTGACCCGCTTAGCTTTTGCAGTTGTTTCGATCTATGATATTGAAAATGAATATTGTAAATGATAAATGTGGACAAATGTTTATTTACAAAAAGCAACCCATAAAGTTTGCTCATTCTCCTCAGGGGAATCTGCCTTACAAACGAGCAGTAGATTAATCAATATGACGATTTCAAGTGTAATTTAGTTACTTAAGAAATAAAGATTATTTGTGTTTGACTTTTGAATAATAAGTGACGAATAAGTGAGGAATTTTGAAAATTAAATTTTAGGATCTGACCATAATTTAAAAATTATACGAGGCACCAGCCGTATATGCCATTGGGCAGGTGCCAAATACGACAAAATTGTATTTTAATGCTTATTAGTTCTTAATAGAACGCTCGCCATAGTTCGCCATTTTTTTTATTAATTTTGTCAGTTTTAAATTTATTCAGTGTCATGAAGTTTTACTACCATACTTACCTATTTTTTTTTTTTGTGAAATTACTCAACTTCTTTGTTATTATTATTATTATTATTATTAATACAAAATTCGAACATAATGAAAAATTCCTTTTGTTAGCGTATCGTGACATAAATTTGCTCCATTAAAAATTACTTTTATCGAAATAAGAATTAAATCGATACCTTCATCATCGATAACAACGGAACGCTGACAGGCGGCCGCCATTGTGAAAAACATATTTGACGAGAAAAAACGTGGTTTTGTTTTGATTTATTGTCAAAAGATCATTTAATATAATTTGTAACAGTCACTAGAGTTTCATTTCTATGTCTACGATGAAAACTATACTTTGATCCGGCTGGATTTGAATCAGTGCCTTCAGCATACCGTGTCTGAAAGCGCAGAAGGCGAAGGAATTTTTATTCGTGTTCGATCTTTGTATTAATAATTATAACAATTTTGTCAGTTTTTTAAGTACGTTACTTTTCGATTACATTCAATTTATCATGGAGGGTAGGTACGATATTATAATCATGTCTGTATGATATTCCGTCATAACAAAACAGTGTTTTGAAACAATATTTATCAAGTTTTATCCACAAGTTTCGATATGCATCTGCTTATTTGTCGAATCAGACTACACCTGTATTAATACCGCACCATATTGCCTTTATATTACGCGTTAAATGCCGCTATTGAAACTACGTAATTATTTGTGAAAATTGTTTTCATTCGTGTTCGACATTTTCGTAAAATGGCGGGTGTTTACCAGTTTGTATTCTGCTACATATTCAAAAATACGTAACACTCGCATTATTCCAGCCTTGAAATAATCATCCACAGTAAATTACTAAATAGTAAGTATAAAATAATGCATCGCTATCTGAATATTAATATTTTCCGTAAAACAATATTCACAATGCATGTTTCCAATTGCAAGAGACAGTTAAAACATTGTTTAGAAAAATGCGATGTAAGAAAACATATCTAGCACCGGTAGAAGATCGACACTTTGAAGGCGGGGTATACGAGACATTCCGAAATTTTGTGTAGAGTATCTAAACAGATAACTATTACATATAACCCCGATCTCACAAAGTACTGTGCTTTACTTGCAGAGTATAAAAATTTAAATCGAAACCTGAAATATATTACTCGAATACTTAAATAATAAAAATTGCCACCGAAATTAGGTAGAGACAAAATAAAAATTGCCACCGAAATGCGATAGAGAAAACTAACCCGAACATTACCTGCTAATTTTAGTAGTAAAGGAATGATCACATTAAACTATATTCGTTCCTTGAACGGTATATGGAGCGAATCGCAGCAGTCGCTACGTATCGAATAGAATAGAATCGTTTATTTCATGTTATCAATGTCACAATATTACAATTGGAAATACAATATCAAGGGATAACTATGATCGTCAGTAATAAAATTATATATCTCTTTTGTATATATTTTTTTAAGGTCTTTTTAAGTTTAGTTTTATATTTAAATTCTAAATTTAAATGTGATTGTTTTTGGCGCCTTTCCTTTACTATTGTTTCTGTTTTTGGATTGATAGCTGTATAGTCTGTTCCAATCCATTTTCAACAAAAAGTGAACAAACCTATTTGGTTAAAATTCTAAAGCAATCACTCAATAAATCGAATAAGTCACTTTCACGTATATTTCGAAGTTTTCGACTTGATTGATATCTTATCACTTTTTACAACAATATTCATTTGAATAGCATCGTAAAATCGTATTTGAAAATGAAAGTTCAAAAGTGAGGTTATTTTTCATCTATACTTCTATGACTTGTCTATGGTCGCATAGTGCTGTACGAAAAAAACATTCCGTTCAATTAAAGTTTTTGTAATCGATTGGGTAAATCGAAAATTTCAATCGCAATCGAACGAATATCTAAGTGTAAAGATTTGAAGGAGGATTTAAAATTACGATTTCGGAAATTTTAAATATATGCTTTTATATATGACTCAATTAAACAAATCGATTCATTCAATTAATTAATCGATTTTTAGTTTGCATTACAATTGGCCATCACTAAACCGTCTATGGTCGGGTCAGTGACTTGTTTGTTTACTTTTTGTTTAAAATGGATTGAAACGAAGTATGTGAATAAATTAATAACCTGTAAGTACATTTACTTTGATCTTGCTCATTCGTTAATAGCAACCACCCGAACCGATTGACATAGTCCGCTACATACTTATTTGGGCCTTTTCAAGGCGAGACTGAATAGGCATTCTTTATCTGTGCATCGTCTAAATCATCGTATTAAACTGCCTCCGTGGCCGAACGGTTACCATACCGGACTGCCACGCACCCCGGGTTCGATTCCCGGGCCGGGAGAAATATTTGTATGGCCTACATTTATTTCTCTCGTGAGTTTGGGTGTAATTTGTGGTTGTCTATGTGTGTGTCCATGGCACCCGCGACACAGGGTTTCCCTAGTGCGGGGCTATCTTCAGTGTGTGCGTTATTATTATTATTGTTATTGTCGCCCTAGTCACTTTCCATCAGGTGAGATGGAGGTCAAATGCTATTTTTTTAATAAAATAAATAAAGCTCTTTGTTAATGAGTAGATTATTAATTTCATTCATGAAGTAACAATAATTTGTAAAAGGTTTGACACGCTGATTAGATAAAGAAAAATCAATATTTCGAATAGCTTTTATTTATAAAACTTGTTAAGTATTTCCTGAACTAGTAAGAAAAAGAATTGTTTTTAATTATTCTGTGTATTAACCTATAATATTACAGAATATATTATAATTTTTAATTATAGTGTAAAACGGTCACAACAAGATTGTAGATAGGCCTTGTATTGGTTAAATTACAACTATTTGTTTAGGTTTTATTTGTAGGTTTAAAATAATTGAATGTAATTATTTATGCCATTGTTGAAATAATGATGTTCTATTATACAGCTTTGAAGCAATCAATAATATTCTTTATTAATATTAATTGTGAATTATTTCTCGCTAACAAAGCAAGCAAACGCGGAAGACTTGTGGAAAATGAACCATTAAAATTATTAATAACACTGTAAAAACTTATTATTTACAAAAGACAGTTATCTAATTACATAGCTAAGAGATAACAACTATAATCACGCAATCTGAGCAGTCATAAAACGCACCACAAATAGAGTTTTACACCATTTTTAACTGCTTCCGTGACCGAACGGTTACCTTGCTGATTTGTTACGCAGAGATCCTGGATTCGGTTCTCGGGCCGGGAGAAATAGTTGTATAGCCTCTATTTATTTCTCTCGTAAGTTTGGGTGTGATTTTGTTTATGTGCGTCCATAGCTTCCGCGATACAGGGTTTCTCTAGTGCGGGGCCATGAGCATTCAAACGTGGCAGCGCGGCTTGTATATGCGCATACGTTCGCATAATAATGAAAGGCGCGTTCGACCATCAGCGCTATACAACGCGAATGCATCGCGAGATCTCGCGAATGTGTGTGTCCATACACGGTGCGCGACGCGGTGGCGGGCACACATACAAGCCACGATGCTACGTTTGGATGGAGTTACCATTCTTGTTTTATTATACTTTGGTTTTACGCACGTCTTGGCAATATACCAATTTTCAAGAGTGTGTTAAGTACACACAGTTTATATCTTTGCTGACATACCATAAAAGATTTAGTAACTTGTTACGAAGAAAAGCTGAACGTCAAAAATAGAAATGGCTCTTCGGTGTACAAGAACACGGTCTTTGTATTTACTTTTATACCAGTAAATTTAGCTTTATGCCGCTTATGATAAGATCCAAAGATCAGAGTGTAAAGTTAAGGATACTGTTCGTTATAAAACACTATTTAATTATCCAAAATATCTGAAAGTTTTAAAACTTTTGTACTTTATAAATAAAAATTTAAAATAAACAAGACGTTGTTGATATAGGAAATGAAACTATTTTTTCGGATCTAGATCGAGTATATTTGCTTTTTCAAACAAACCAACGTTTCGGTCTAAAGATTCCACAGTCACGGCTGACTTTGTTGGTAAAAACAAATATATGTACTCAATTTGCATCTGATAACTTTTAAATAAAAAAACAACCTTAAAAATTTGTGAAATCGGTTACCGAAAAGTGCGCGAAACCGATTCATCCCCTCGTGTGCCATCTTGCAGGTTAATTAATTTATTAATAATTTTTTTTTTGTTTTTAACTCACACATGAGTGTGTGTGTGTATGTGTATATGTGAAACCCTGTGTCGCGGATGCCATGGACACAGTCGTAGACAACAACAAATTACACCCAAACTCACGAGAATCATACAAATATAGCTCCCGGCCCGGGAATCGAACCTGGGACCTCTGCGTGGCAGTCCCATGTTAACCGTTCGGCCACGGAGGCAATTTAATTTAAATGGGACCAATACTGAGGTACCCTCTTTCCAACAAAAAATCGTCCAAATTTGTTCACAAATGCCGGCGTAATCTAGAAACATACAAAAAAGCCGAATTGGGAACCTCCTTCTTTTTTAAAGTAGGCAAAAATATATTTCATTTTCAATGTGTAACAATCGTGACCGTGAAAATATAAGAACTCGTGATGTACTACTAGATATTTGAAGCAAAGTCTTAAGAATAATATGTATCACAATAATGTTTACTTTCAATAAATAAACTTTCGTTTCTTTCTTGACAGGCTAAGCCGTCTAAGGCGCCGCGCAAATGTGTGTCTTGCGTTTGATACAAGCAACCGCCAACTAGAAGCGAATATTTTGTTTTCATACAAATTGCGATTGCGGCAACCGGCGACAGTGTCCAACTGCCACAACCGGCGACTGTATCCCATTGCTGCAACCGGCGACTGTGTCGATTTCTATCTATTGTATGAAAATAGAATATTGACTTTTAGTTGCCGATTGCTTGTATCGAACACAAGACACACATTTGCGCGGCGCCTAATTAGCCATACTACCAGGGGGCCTACTATGAGCTTACAACCAGCCAGCCAAGTTCCATGCAATTCACTTGACGTGGTAAAACTGAATTGCTTAAATTCGTATCATGATCTCATTGATCTACACAAAATTGAACGGGAATAGCATGACAGGATGATGAATTTTACTTTTTAACCGTTAATTATTGTCTCTGGCTGGCTAGCTAACACCTAACAAGAGCGAGATGGAACTACATACTAAATCATATGAAAGAAATAGATAGATGTTACTATCCTGGGAGCGTTCAAGCACTATTAACCGATTGTGTTCAAAATGGGAATAATTATATATTTTTATTAATTTTATTATTAATTGTACTTATTACGTTGTTTTGTAATATCGGCAACTTTTCAACCGTACTTTACAATTTGTCGTACGACAAAATTACATGTCATGTTTAGTCATTATCATTGAAATTAATAAGGTGAGTTTGTAATTTGATAACATAATTGGAACGTATCTTGTATTCGTACATTGTCATTGATTGCAATTATAGTCAAAATTTGGCAATATTTAAAATTATTTTACGATTTTCGGTCATGAAATTATTAAAATGATTAAAATTCTATTTAAAAATTGCAATAACATTCATGCCAATAATTTATCAACAATACTTTAAAGATTGGAAACTCAAACTAAAATTTTCAAAAAACACTCAATAGTTAATAGTATTTATATAAGTAGCCTAAAAAGATACCAAATAATTATGAAACTAAAAATATAATAAAACTTAAACGAAATTTCTTAAAAATGTAACAAAATCTAAAAAAGTTAGTTACGGAGTAACGTTTTTTGAATTGCTTTTTTTACAGATTTGCATGGCAAATGGCACTTCAAGATACGATTTTGCTATGAAAGAAAAGGTGAATGGATTTCGAACGGGAACGTAAACTGCACGGATAGTAAATTGTTTTTGTGAGGTCATAGTACGAATGTGACAGGCAATCCAACTTACAGGCTTAAACAGTATTGCTCTAAGAGCTCATAGTAGACCCCCAGATCTTACATTTTAAAATTTCTTCAATCATTGAAATTTTTGGCATTTGTTCGCGAAAAACCGTTATATATTGTTCCGAAAAAACAGAAATACGTGTTCACTGTTCGGCCATTTTGTCTGAAGCTGCACTCTCGTTTCAAATCGCTGTCACTTCATCGATTAAAGTGACAATGTATTTTCCGCTCGTGCTGTTGACAGCAGGTTTTGAAATGACCAAATCCGCTAACAGCGCGTAATGAATGGTTTTGACAACCTGTCAACATAATGAACTACTGTCTAATTTAAGTAAACAATACCTATGAATGCTTAAATGAGGAAATCGACAAGGGTGGTAAATTTTATTGGTGATTCCTGTGTAGAGGACTACCTCGGTGGTCCGAGGGTTTACACTCTGGGCCTGGTGGGGATGAAGTGGTCCCAATTTTCGAAATGAACTTTTCTAAATTGGTACTGGTCTGGGTTTTCAGCGTAGTGCCCCGGAGTGAATGCTTTCTCACAGTACAGGGAAGGCCCTAGTTTGGTGTGGTTGCCTGGCACATTATTGTTTTTATTATATGGTAATTCATATTTTGGTTTCAAATAGCTTACTCGTGATTTGAAACTTGTATTGAATAAAATTAATCATAGACGTGTCTTTAAGATTAGTACTATCAATAGCCTAATCGAATTTCGGGGAATATTTGAAATTGTATTAACCGTAATGTGTAAATGAAAGCTTTAAAGATAATATATAAAGTTGACACTTATAAACATTTATTTTAGTGCACACTTTCTCCGTTATGACGCTTCCAATTCACCTTACATGTCACATTGATGGTATCCGACAGAAAAGTATCAACCGGTTGACTTTGAAAATTATTAAAATGTATTTCGATAGTCGTAGATAATTTATTTTCTTTTCTGCAGACTATACGAATTAAAAGTACCCTTGGAAACATTGACTTACAAATAAATGGACGACGGGTCTAATACAAAAACCACGAAGAAAATGTCCCAAGTCAACCTATTTAAATTGTAAGTCAATGCTTGGAAATAATAATGCTTATACACTATTGTGTAACGCCTTGTAATGACCATGACTTAATGTCGCACGGCGATCATTTATATTAACACACATAGGTTGATCTAGATTATCTTCCAACATGTCATTAATTGTAATGTCTTTCTTTTTCTTTCAGGTAATAAATATTCATATACCGTACAGCTTACACTTTCTACTGGTATGTATGCGAGAAAATGATCCTGAGTCTATATATTCCGAAATAGAGATGTGCGCCGCGCCACCCACCGCCGCGCCGTCGACGACGTTTTTCCTACGTCGCCACCGCCGATGAACTTAACCGGTGTAAAATCGGCGTGGCAAAATATTGTTTAATGTTATAATAATAATAATAATAACGCACACACTCAACATAGCCCCGCACTAGGGAATCCCTGTGTCGCGGGTGCCATGGACACACACATAGACAACCACAAATTACACCCAAACTCACGAGAGAAATAATTGTAGGCCATACAACTATTTCTCCCGGCCCGGGAAACGAACCTGGGACCTCTGCGTGACAGTCCGGCATGGTAACCGTTCGGCCACGGAGGCAGTACAGTGTTAATGAAATATCATCAGTTTCTTTTTTAATTATTTACTAACTTCTATACAACATTTCCGTCCCGGCCTACGTCTACCCTATTATTTATACTAGATTTAAATTAAAACAGTTTATTTTAGTAACAGTATACATACATACCTGCTAAAGTATTAATTAAAGAACAAAGAACGTTGAAAATGTATAAAAAGTTTCATTTAAATAATGTTGTTTTAGTATTTTTTTAAACATTTGAAAAATATATGCCACGCTGACTTCGCGCCGATCAACCCGCCGATCGAAAAATATATTTTTTTTATAATATCAAATGACGGGACGAACAACTTGTGCGCCTGATGTTAAGCTACACGTCTGTCCATAACAGTTACAGAGCCACTTGTGCTTTGAGGGGTACTGCCACTGCGCCCGTCACCCTGGACATAAGTTGACAAGTTCCAGGTGCCTGTAATTTCACCAGCACTCTTACCCTTCAAAACCGGAACACAGTAATGCTGACATTACTGCTTGCCGACAGAAATAGATAAAGTGGCAGTACTTCCCTGGACGAACTCTTTCAAATGCCATCGCCGACGATTTTCCGATCGGCGCACATCTCTAATCCGAGCTGCTCTTTTGCAGTTGCATTATTGGAATGTAGCTATCAATACGCGCTAAGATTAACGAGTCGATGTCAAATATATTCATGTGCTATAAACTTTATGTTTACCCACTCTACTTAAGGAAACTGCTTTGCGCCTACGGAATATTGATTAGTTCCATTGGCGATTCTTTTTTGTTTACAATCTTTATTTTGCTGACCGCAAACTTGGTATTCTCCGAAGCGCCTATAATTGAGCATAGCAAGTTGGTGTTGAACAAAAGTTTGTTCTGCTAATTTAAATTTGCTTTGACATTGACCTGATTATTTTTAAAGTTGGTAATGGATTTGTAATAATCGTTGAAACAGAAACAAATAGTTGATGCTTATTAGGAGTAGGAGCAAGGCTAGGACCTTGCTTGGTACGCGGCGTCATGCAAATCGAACAGATTACGTTTGCCTACATATCATTGAAACTATTTACAACTATACGTCTCACATTATACTTATTGAAATTCAACTCAAGTATATTTATAATAAGGTCCACAGCCAAAAGCCCAGCTGGCTGTTGACTGAACTAAAGGTGTTTTTCATTAGTATAGTATGCTGTGTACACGTACTAATTACTGTTTAATTAAATATTTACTGTAAATAAGTTCGGCATTGATTTGGCATTGACGAAAGCTATCTTAAAGGACATACATACATACTTGAATGCGGCACATACGCACCTAATGCTCGATCATATTTATGTTCAGATCAGACACATTTTAGTAGCAGTGGTGATGATGATAATGATGAGTGGCACTGCAACTGTTATGGACAGGCTGTCGTTTACCATCAGGCGCACGACTTATTCGTCCCTTCATTTAGTATCATATTTTTTTTTTGTCTCAGATGACCATATAAACACTCCTACGTTTAATCTTCTTGTATTCGGCTCCTCGTGTGAGATGGTGTATGACGTCACCGCTATTCTTTGCCTTTATGCCTACTTTTAGGAGCTCCAAAGGTCCACCGTCACAATCAGTCAACAATAGACACCATCACGACACAAAACAGTCAATGACAAAAATGACGCATGAATGAGAAGAAGTGGACATATAAAATCACTCGATCGAGCCCGAAGTTGAGACAGGTCTGGCGGGCGGCCTCCCGAACGAATATAAGAAAAAATGCGGGTGAGATTATATTGTGATCCGGCGACGTATTATAAAATTACTATATCTTGTCCGAGCGCAAATTATTGAAAGATTTATGTTTTAAGGATGTAAAGATGTTTACATATTTACGAACATATAGATTTTGAAAATAATATGTACGCTATAATTTACGTTTCATATTTATAAACGTCTTGTTTGCTTATTTCTACACGTTTGAATAGATCTCGTAAAATAACTGTATTCGACAAATACAATCTAATAACTGTTCGTTACTCGAAGTCTATGAACTATGATTGATTACAAAAGGTTGTACAATGTTCACGGGTTTTAATGAAAAATGCTGTTTTTGTCCAGTTCAATGGCATTTATGTGTAGCTTGCCAATTACGTGTAGTGATATATTTTATCTTTGTTTGTACAAAGAGTGATATATATTCCCAGTATTCAAACGAAGCGTTTCGCTTCCACATTTATACGGCGAGCGGCTAGAGAGCGGAATTCCCAGCCTGCGGACTTATTCCCCGAACGCTACAACATAGACCTTTTCAAGTCGAGAGTGAATAGGCATTATTTAGGTGTATATGCTACATCGTCGACCTCATTGTCACTTTCCATCAGGTAGGTGACATGGAGATCAAATGCGCACTAATTTTTTATAAAAAAATAGTAATATGAAAAATAGCTGTTTTACATGAATTATAATTGATGTAATAATTTTGTTAAATTTCCTATAATTTTTTTTTATAATTTCATGTGACAAGATGAACTAGTCGTGCCTCTAATGGTAAGCTACACGCCTATCCATAACAGTTGCAGTGCCACTCAGAGCTTTAAATCGCAAAGATCTGAGGGGGCAATACCAATGCGCCTGCACAGAAAAAAAGGATTTCTACTAATAAGAAAGAGCAATTTCTCAAAATATTTGCTAATTCTGAAAAAATATTTATTAAAAGTAATAAAATATTGTCACTACAAAAATACTGCTTATCTTTTTCTAATACAATTTTACTCTTAACTTTATTCTAACTTTGAGACAAATACGTTCACTTCAAGATTTTATTTCATTTCTAATCAATTAATTGGACATTACATATATCAAGAAATTTTTACCTCTTACATCAAATTTAAATAATCTTAAATGAATTCAAAATTTCTTGGGTGTATTTTAAGAAAATATATTCTTAAACAAAAAAAGAAGTAGTTTTCTATTCAGATTAATATTCTAAATTCTAGAGTATATTCTTAAAGCAACATTTCGTTGCGTTTTCATAGTCAATCTTGTCGTGACATGTCGCCGAAGGCGCACGCGGTAACGATTAATTTTACATGTGCTTGTAATCATAAAAATCATAAACAGTCATTTATCCAAAGAAACGATACGTAGTATCTCTAGTTTGTTAGGGTGTTCTTTATAGTCATAATTTAAGAAATTTGGTTACAGCATGAAATCAAACTACACTTGTAACAAGTATAACATGCAATTAGTTCCATCACGCCACTGCTAGATGGCATTAGATGTACTCTGAAACGCGCTATCGTTTTGTTAACTTCAATAGTATAAAGTCATCTCATATATTTGGGATTGTTAGTGCTTTCTGCCGCTGTAGCATTTATACGGCACTGGATGGTCCTCAAGTATTTGAGAAGATTCCATATTTCCATCCTATTTCTGCTACTTTAAGGCTTGGCACTGTTGAGTCCATAACCCTGTAAATTTATCCTTTTTGATATTAGAAAACATAAATCTTCAGTCAAATAATTAAGTACCTCTCAATTTTTCATTCTTTTTTTTTTCAAATCAAAATCGGACATTTCTAATAACAAATAAATATTTTGTTGAATCTAGAGTGGCTTTGTGACTTGAAGTAAATTAATTTGCTCTTGGATTAAATATTTCTGTCTTGTAACGAAAATACACTTTTGAGACGTTTTTTTACTATTATCAAGTAATTATTCTCTAGCGTCTATAGGGAGAGGATCGTTTTGTTGGATTTAATAAATTTGTCTTCATAAAAAGAATTTTGTCTTTTTCTAAGTAATCTGTTTTTACCGTGTGTCACCCTGAGACATAAGTTTACAAGTCACATGTGCCTGTAATTTCACTAGCACCCTTACCCTTCGAAACCGGAACACAGTAATGCTGACATTACTGCTTTTCCGGCAAAAATAGATAAGGTGGCAGTACTACACGGGACGGACTCTTTCACAAAGAGCTGTACTGCAAAAAAATTTAGGCATTGCTCTTTTTTAATAGATATTGGTTCACATTTAGAGTAATTATTTAAAAATATATAGTTAGAAAACAGTCAGACAGATAAATAAATAAATAACGCACACAGTCATAGCTCCACACTAAGGAAATCCTGTGTCGCGGGTGCTATAGACACACACATAGACAACCACAAATTACACCCAAACTCACGAGAGAAATAAATGTAAACCATACAAATATTTCTTCAATAGAGAAATTAATATCTTTTTCTCCGAGCCCGGGAATGAAATTCGGAATTTTTGCTTGATAAACCAGCATGTTAATCGTGCAGCCATGGAGGCAGTTCACTATAAATCGCTCTCGCTGATATTTTGTCATCCGAGTCAGCAGAAATTAGTAAAAATGGGTTCCAGATTTAATGAATAAGGGTTCTGGTGAAACTATAGGTACCAACATCAACGTGATATCTCATAGTGACGGGCAAAGTGGTAGTGCTTCTCAGGGTCTTTTTTTATGATACCAAGTCACGGGACGAGCAAGTCGTGCGCCTGCAAGCGACACAACATTGTGTATTGCATGTATATCTAACTCGCTAAATTCCGACGCGAAATATTTATCCCCGCATCTCGTAAACTCGTCAAATGAGATAGAAATGTAATTTATTCTAATAATAACATTTACATTTTGTCGTAGTGCTGCCGGACTAGTTTGTAAATTTATTAGTTATAAAACCGTTGACGAAATACTTGTATTAGTGGTTATACTTTTGATTCCGACACATAATCTATGTAAACTCATACGATTAAAGTAGGTATTGTAAAGATAAAATTTAAAATGTAACACCAAATTTTGAATGTTCTTCTTAATGTGCCTCTCCAACTAGTGCAGGTTGGCAGTCAGCTCAGCATATTTATCTTTATTTCTGGCTAGGCTAAACAGTTCGGCGGCACTCACTATACCAGTCCACTCTCGTATGTTCCTCAGCCACGACTTTTTTCCTACGACCAGCTTTCCTTTTACCAGCGACTTTTCCCATCATAGCCAGTTGCAGAAGCTCGTATCTATCATGCCTAATTACTGTTTCATGGTCTGCAAAAGTTTACGCTTCTGTCCAACTAGTCGCAGAACTTCGTCATTGGTGACTTTCTGAATCCATGATAAGCGCAACATTCTTCTGTAGGCCCACATTTCAAATGCTTCAACACGTTTCCTGAGATGCTCTTTTATTGTCCAGGTCTCACATCTGTTGAAGATTGTGTTGGACGCAAGTCGCCTGTGGACGACACTAGATTATTATTTCATTCATACAGGCACGTCCCTTCTCGTTCCACATGTCATTCGATCTTTCATTTTTGTTCTTTTCATATTAATTGTTTTGTCGTCAATTGTTTCACTTCAAATCGACCAGCTTAACTTGGGCTTTGCTACAATGAACGAAAATTGCAAAATTACATATTTAATATTTAATTACCGATGAAATGTGATTCCGTTTGTTTTGCAATTAGATGTTTTGCTGTTTTTCCCACACCACCGAATGGAATAGCCTCCATTATTAGAGATATTATCTTTAGTATAATAAATACAGAATATTTTTGGAATATACGGAGGCGTACACACAGGTAATTTGTGAGTTCAACGCAAACGAAAGTAGATATTTACAAGTGATATATGGCCCGTTTGCCTGATAAGTTGCCAGGGAAGGATCGCCCTTATTTCGTCAATATTTCTGGTTACTTATATACTCGATGGGACACACTGATAACTCTCCTTTATATTGACTTGATCCCCTTTATAATATGCTTTGTACAAGCCAACTGTCACTTTTTAAGTCAAATAATTGTCGCCGGAGGCGCCACAAACACGCGGCATAGAAGTCAGTTGAGCAACTTTTACTTTGATCGCTATCAACATTTGTCACGAATTGCCGCCAAAGCGCCACAGATACACAATTTACTTATTTTGAATCCTTACCATTGTGGAGTTCCATAACAATATTCATTAAAACTTTTTGTTTATAATATCAAGTGAAGGGACGAACAAGTTATGGGCGTTGTGGTAAGCGACACGCTTGTCGATAACAGTTGTAGTGCTACTCAGAGCTTTCATACGCAAAGATCGGAGGGGCACTACCACTGCACCCGTCACCCTGAGACATAGTCCCAAATGCCAGAATTTTCACCAGTAACCCTACCTTTCAAAACCGGAACCGCCAAGCAGTAATTTGAGCAGTAATGCTCACATTTCTGCTTGGCGGCAGAAATATTTAAGATAGCAGTACTTCCCTGGACGAATCTTTCACAAGGACCATTGCTGCTACTATTTTAAAATTAAACTACGTCACAAGTTTGCTCATTGTGTTCATTATCACGATCTCCTCAACAATAACTGAAACGCAAATGGAAGTCCTCGTCAAAACAAATCATGTGAGCCCAAATTAAAGATAGCTGCTGTACACTGTTGAAGGTTTCCTCTCATTTGCCTGCCATTTCCATCATTGAATCAGGTCTAGGTCACCATTACTTTCATTGGATCTGCCAAGTTTGTTTGGAATCGGTTAACGGAAAGTGGGTGAAATTCAATAAACCAGATTTATCCCCTAATTTACCACGCTTAGCATTTTCTTCAAATTTGAATGTGACCACTACTGAGGTACCCTCTTTCCAACAAAAAAGAAGTTATCACGTGACATACATAAAAAAACATACAGTCGAATTGAGAACCTCCTCCTTTCTGAGTCGCATTTAAGTGCGTATTTAAGAAAACTGTTATTAAAACGTTATCTTATTCGGTACACAACGTTTTCTGAGAAATAATCAACTTCTTGCGTTATTAAATTAAAATGTTCACTCTTAAAACGAAATAAGAAAGCCATCTGCCAAAAAACAGGCTATTTCCGAGTGCTTCACTGTAATTCGGATTCTGAGGTCAGATAAAAGCGCTCCTATAAGAGGATTAAGCTTCATTTTCAGCATGATCTTACTCAATCGTCTCGCCGAAATTTCATCTTCAAATTGTTTGTGCTCTTTGCGCTGCTCAACTTCCTAATGCTTTTTCGTGTTTGTTTTTCTTTACGTGGTTGCAATAAAATCTATTTCATTGCAGGCATTGACAACTGCATTTAAAATTGATTCAAATTCGGGGGACAAAATGATTTCTGTACAGCGATAGCGAAGGGTCCGTATGACAAAAGCTCTATCGACTTGCCTAAGAAATTTATTCCCCTGCTTACATTTCTTGCGTACTCTACACTGGCTTACCTTCTTCATATATCCATACTACGCCATTTCTGTACAGTCTGCACATTAGCACAAAAATGTCACATATTGACTTCTTCCACACTGGAAAAGAAATGTACTTTATTGACAAATTCTTTGGTGGTTAGCGAGACGCCTATCCATACGCGTTGCAATACCACTCAGATCTCTGTGATTTAAACTGGACGAGCTCCGTAGTCCAGTGGCTTGCACACCGGTTTTCATGGTGCCACCATTACTGAGGTCCCGGGTCCGATCCCCGCTCGGTTCAGTGTAGAAAACTAACTTTTCTATATTCTCTCTTCTCAGGTCTTTGTGTTTGTGGTACCGCCGTTGTTTACGATTTTCATAACACAAGTGCTTTAGCTACTTACTTTGGGATCAGAGCAATGTAAGTGATGTTGTCTTTATTAAAGCACATGGGACTTAGGAAATGAAACTGCCTCCATGACCGAACGGTTACCATGCTGGACTGCCACGCAGAGGTCTCAGGTTCGATTCCCGGGCCGGAAGAAATATTTGTGTGACCTACATTTATTTCTCTCGTGAGGTTGGGTGTAATTTGTGGTTGTCAATGTGTGTGTCCATGGCACCCGCGACACAAGCTTCTTAGTGCGGGGCTATGTTGAGTATGTGCATTATTATTATTATTAACTATTTTTCCGGATTTAAATCTCGTATATTTGTTTTTTCAAACACACAAACGTTTCGGGCTCTTTACAGGTCCCATGGTCACGAGTGACTGAGGTGGTACAGTCATCAACCAGTTATGTCTTAATGCAAACCACCCTTTTTTTTCACTAGAGTTACAAAAGTTAACTTAATCTAATACAATATAAGTAAAACAAATGTAAATAAAGGTATTATAGTATTCAAATAAGAATTATTAAGGGAATCTAATTATATATTCTTCATAGTAAAGTTACACTTTTTAATATTAGCATCTAACGTGTAATTGCAATGCCTAAATTAAGTAAAAGGATGCCTAAAATACCTGTATTTTAGGAATTTTTGTCCGGACAAATTACTTTATATCACAGCTTAAAAAAAATTCTATATTTAACAATAAAATAATTAGTGGTTATAAATTAACGGTTACCTATATAAAACAACAAATTGCAATTATGAACCCACTTCCAACAAGTCCTCTATTTCATTGTAAGTCTTACTCTTAAGCCACAATTTGACGGTCCTTTTACATTTTATATTATTCATGGCGAAATAATGCAAATTAGATTTAAATTTAAATTAAAGGAATATACTAAGGAAGCAAAAGAATCTATGCGAGTGTGCTGTGCGGAGTTGTGCACGAGATGAAAAGGTATCGAGTCGTCTGTGGTTAAAGCAACGGAATCAAATGGATGAGTGCTTCAAAATTATTTATTGGATAAACAGTTGCCGAACCGAGAGGACATCACACTCATTTAGAAGTTTGCAGGTTGGATAATCGAAAGGACGGAAGTTGAAGACTTTAAGAACATGTTCTCTGCGCTCTTTCCAGTTTTATAAGGGTGGTCTTATGTGCACCGCCCCAGAACGTAATGCAGTAAAGTAGCAGTGATTGGCAAAGGACTAAATACACTGATTTGAGAAGGTCGCTGCTAGCAGAGCATGTTAATTTTTTTAAAACGTGTATCAATTTTAGAACTCTACAAGTAAGCGCTACAATATGGTTTTTGAAATTAAGGTGATTGTCAATTATGACACCTAAATATTTAATGTCGTTTGTGCTGTCCAGTGTTGGACAAGCACAGAGGTTTAGATGAGTTCGAGGGCTTGCACAATGGTGAGCTACTATTGAAAAAGCTTCTCAGAAGGTTGTGAGGAGATATTGTATGAGAAAGTCATATATTTAGTTTTGCTAAATATATGACTTGCCAGTCATATATTTAGCAAAGCTTTTCGCTCTGAGCCACTCGGTTACTGAGTTAAAACCAAATTGAGCCTGTGAAAATGTTTTATTCCAACTTGAGGCGCTGAATAATAAGACTGTATCGTCGGCGTAAGATATGATCTTGCCACCAGAGAGGGGAAGAGCGCGTAGTTGGTTAATATAGACCAGGAATAGGATTGATCCTAATATGCTTCCTTGAGGAACACCATATTCGATCGGTAATTCGTCACTCGTAATTTTGTCAATAGTCACGCGTAATTTCTGTCAGAAAGATAGTCCTGTAAAGGTTTGAGCTGCATTCCTCTAATTCCAAGTACTACTAACTTATTTAAAAGTATTGGTATGGTTACAATGTCAAAGGCTTTTGCGAGGTCAAGGAAGATAGCTAAACATTTATTCTTCGAGTCCAAATTTCTTACAATGTAATCAGTCAGTTCATCAACTGCGTCGTTCGTCGATAGCCCTGTTCTGAACCCATATTGAGACGTCGATAAAAGTTTCTTAGTTTCTAAATAATTATCAAGCCTTTTATAGATTATTCTTTCAAATAGCTTAGAAAGAGATGGCAATATTGCAATTGGACGGTAATTGTTAATATTGCTCTTATCGCCGCTTTTGTGAATAGATTTTATAAGCGCTGTTTTCAGTACTTTGGGAAATGTTACTGTTAATAAACAGACATTGAAAATGTAGATCAGGGGTGGAATCAAACAATTTTTATGTTGTTTAATGAAAGAGTAGGGAATTTTGTCGATTCCTGGCGCACAGTCATTTCTTAAAGTCATAAATTATGTTTTCAATTTCAGTTTCGTCTGAGTTGATCAAGGCAAATGAGTGCAATTGTGAGGCGTGAGACGAGGTCATGGTTATTGCTGATAGTGGGACGTTGATTTTTGCCTTTTCATCTAGAAGTTTTCCTACACTAGTGAAGCATGAATTTGCAGAGAACAGTTTGAACTGCATATTCTGTGTACTATTAGTTGCTGGGCAGACGTGCAATAATAATAACGTTAAGTACCTTATTTTTAAATTTACTTTATTTTTTGTTTGAAAAAAGAAATATACGCGATTAAAATCCGGAAAAATAGTTTCATTTCCTATGTGTAACAATCGCGAAAACCTAAGAACTCCACATGGGACTTGTCAACTGTATGTTTCAGGGTGACAGGCGTAGTGGCAATGCACCTCAGATCCTTGCGATTCAAAGCTTTGAGTGGCAGTGCAACTGGTATGGATAGACGTGTCACTTACTGCTATACCCACGACTTGTACGTTCCATCATTTGATACCATAAAAAATCTATCAGTGAAGGAAAAGGTAGAAGTTGATCAAATTACAAGAATTTGATCAACTTCTAACCACGATCGACGATGTTACTTAATGATGTATATTGTAGTTGAGGTATCTATACATCAACGGCGAGGGTGGGTCGTCGCCTTGAATAAAACATTACTATACGTACTACTCGTGATGGAATTGAGGAAAATATTTTGCGAGACATTAAAGCGTGAAACACACAGAGCTCGCGCGCGTGTCGGGACGGGAGCGCAGCGGGGTGTGTTGTCATCCATATAAATGCACGGAATTATACCCGCCGCGCTCCCGACCCGTAACGCGCCCGATCCGCACCCGCTCTTTGTGTGTTTCACGCTTTAAAAGCTCGTGTTACGATACGCAAATTATGTAGATAATAATATCTTAATTTAAAGGAACACCATTGAATACTATGTTACTTATAAGGACTTAATCCTTATAAATGATAAAAGTCGTTTATAATGATTGTTTTTTTAATGATATCAATTGCGAGGACGAACAAGTCTAGCGCCTGGTGGTAAGCGACACACCTGTCCATAGCAGTTCCAGTGTCACACAAAGCTTTAGATCTGAGGGGCACTGCCACTGCGCTCATTACCTTGAGAGATAAGTTGACAAGTCTTACGTGCCTGTAACTTCACCAGGGCTTTTACCCTTCAAAACCGTTAATACTCACATTACTGCTTGGCGGCAGAAATAAGTAAGGTGGCAGTACTTCCCGGGACGATCTCTTTTTTTTTATAATATCAAGTGACGGAACGAACAACTCGTGCGCCTGATGGCAAGCTACACGCCTGTCCATAACAGTTGCAGTGCCACTCAGAGCTTTAAATCGCAAAAATCTGAGAGGCATTGCCACTACGCCCGTCACTCATGAGACATAAGTTGACAAGTCCCATGTGCCTGTAATTTCACCGTATATCGAAATAACAAAATGTATGTTATGTATGTATGCAAATGTATTTTACGTTTGGTTAGTTCGATTCTCGGATAACACAAATAAAGTTTTTTTAAATTGTTGAATACAATAAAATTTTGTCTCCATGAACGAAAATATCCTATCTACCATATTTAAAGTACTTTCCGTGTCCTATAGCTGTGAGACGTCCTGAATATTGATATAAAATGCTGATAAAACTACTAAGTTACACCACGATAACAATTATCTTATCGTGACTGGGGACTCTAGCATACCGATATAAAAAAATGTGATTACCGTCCAGAGGTATCAAAATAAGAAAGAAGATATGTAGCGCAATTGCCTATTCGGAATACGTGCCCAGTTCTGGTAAAACCCTTGGGACTTGGAATAAATAATGCGTACCCGTGGTATAATAAAACCACATGTAATCATACGTCAAAAGTGCTTTTTGTTGCATGAAAGTTATTAAAATAATACAAACTGCTTGAAACATATTTCTGTCGCCATTTCTGTCGGTCATCCTTCTAGCGATATTTGGACGGCCCACTGGACGATGGCCCGTAGGTTGCCCCAAGTACACTATTTTGGCAGCTCGATCATCTCCCATTCTTTCCACATGTCGTAGCCAGCGAAGTCGGGCAGATTTTGTATTCCCGATTATGTTCGACGCGTACACTAGCTCTTCTTTTCTCTATTGAATCTGGCTCTGTAAACTTTAAAAGTAGTCATTTTATACAGGATTATTTTTTAGATACTAACAACCTCACAGGTCTATATTAACATCATAAACAATGACTTTTCTTCCATGACTTTTTACAAAACATAATAAATTTACCAAAAATAAACATTTGACTTGTTTTTGTACTGTTTACCACTTTTTAGATCTGTATGGTTTTTTTTAATATCACGTGATGGGACGAATAAGTAAGCTACTCGCCTGTCCATAACAGTTGCATTGTTACTCAGAGCTTTAAATCGCAAATATCTGAGAGGCACTGCCACTGCTCCCGTCACCCTGAGACACACACAAGTTGACAAGTCACACGTGCCTGTAATTTCACCAGTGGTAGTAAAGTGAGTTCGAACGTGCAACCGTCCTCCGCGACGACGACCCATCCCATCCTGTACAGAGTTACTACCGTTTAGAGCGATGTTTAAAAATGTTTATTTTTGTATGAAAGTTAAATCCGACGAATTACTAAAAGCATGGAACAAAAGTTGTTGTTTGTGATGTTAGTAATATAGTCCTGCCAGGTTGTTAGTATTTTACAAATAACCCTGTCTAGTAGTAATAATATGCAACCAACCAATTGTCAGCAAGTGGGTCTAGAATGAACATGGACAAGACGAGACTTATGTCTAATGTCCATGTTGTACCCATCCCTATAATAGTGGGAACCTCTACTCTCGAAGTGTTTGTGTCTACCTCGGACAAACCGTCCAATTAGGCAGAGCCAACTTCGACGAAGAGGTCAATCGTCGAATCCGACTCGGTTGGGCAGCTTTCGGGAAGGTCCGGAACGTCTTCTCGTCTGCAATACCGCAGTCTTTGAAGCGAAAAGTCTTCAAGGAGTGCGTGTTGCCAGCGATGACCTACAGCTCTGAGACGTGTCACTTACTATGGGCCTCATAAAATAGCTCAAAGTCGCTGAACGAGCTGTGGAGCGAGCAACACTCGGCATTTCTCTACGTGATCGAATCAGAAATGAGGAGATCCGTAAAAGAACGAAAGTCACCGGCATAGCTCAAAGGATTAGCAAGTTGAAGTGGCAGTGGACAAGGCACATAGCGCGTAGAACTTACTTACTTAGAGCCGTTGGGGCAGAAAGATTTGCTGGAAAGATAAAAAAACCCACGACACTCCCACAATCAAGACGAATCTAACGACACCTCATTATGACAAAATCCATCTAGCCGGTCATTCATACACTTGAAAAACATAACCCTCCCGAATTCGGGTAAAAAGGCGCAAAACGAAAAGTAATGTAAATAAAAACAGAAATAACAGAAAAAATAGCGTGTTTGCTACGCTTGCTATGTGGCGTATGCAGAAGGATCTCTTCAGCTAAAGTCACAACCAAGACTAGGCTGTGACGCTGGTTTTCAATGAGCCCTAGCAGAACTGGGGCCCTGGTCTCAAACTAGGGAATTCCCTACAAGTACAGAGCAACGGAATTCACGCCTCGGTACTATCCAAGCCATCCAGACCAGAACCAATTTCAAAATTCGTCCTATCGCCCATTGTGCAAACCGTTGGGCTACGAAAATTGTAATAATAATAACAAAGGACTGGTCAGATCCTACAACAATGGCAGAACGTCGGTGTTAGACGATGACAAACTAGTTTTGATGAAGGCCTAACCTAGTTTTGAACTTCGTCTGCCTGTTTCCATTATATAACTATGTAACGAACACTACGCATCTAAATGGGATATAGTAAACGATTCTTATTATAATAAAAAATGAATATCATTGTCGTAAATGTATCTTATATCACAGTTGCGTAGGTCGCACAGTTACTGTACTCGTTTTCATATTAACAATTCACCTACGAAAACGACACCGTGGGAGTCTGTTTCCCGAGAACGGCCTACGTAAATTTATTTACTTTTGTAGTGTTTTGTATGTGCGTGAATGACTGCGACAAAGATGCGAGTAGTATAGAATGAAAGAGGTTTTTAAATTGTATAACTAAATTGTGTTCTTTAAATATTTATTTTACGAGTGGCTTATTAATCACACGGTATCCCTAACTACTTTGATAAAATAAAAAAAAAGTGTAAATACTTATACTTTTTTTAAAACTGTTTTCCGTACTCAACCATGTCGGTTTAATAAGTTTGAACACTATCAATTTTCTACTCCAGCGAATGAATTTGAATAACACCTTACGGTAAACATGGCGTAAAACTTCTTGCATAATCATTCGAGTTTCTGTGAACTAGATCAGTAGTAAAAACGCAATTGACACTGTGATTATAATTGTTGAATAATAATTCATGGATGAAATTTGTATTAAACATTCCGAGCAGCTCACTTTCTTTTGCAATGCAAACTTGGTCGTTTACTTATGCAGCGATATCTCATAAACACTGTTCATTTGTGAATAAAATGCATACTGATTTCGTAGGTTCGTCACGGCTGTATCTGTCGATTTCTATCAGTGATATTGTATCAGTGTAATTGATGCCTTTCTAAAAATAGAATGTGATTAAAAGAACGACTGAATTCAGGCGTAGAAATCTGTGGTATTACACCCCTTGCCCTATATATAAAACCCTGTTTTTAACCGACTTAAAAAAAGGAGGTTCTCAATTCGACTGTTTTTTTTATCATCCACCTCTAAGGGTGGCTGTTCACGCATGAAGATTCATTTTTATAAATAGCGTTGAAATTTTATTATAAGGAGCAATTATTTTAATGGTTGATTTTGCTATTCTCCAATTTAAGGTGTTTTTCTCTCAATATATTATACTTTGAGTAGTGAGAACCGATTTTTATTATCTCCTGTGTCAAGTCCCGTATAGTGGCGAACTAGGGGATGAATCCGGGTTTGCGTACTTTCCGGTAACCGATTTCAATAAAACTTGGTAATTATATGTAATTCCACGTACTTTTGAGGTCGTTTTTTTTTGTACTCTGTACTGAGATTATTCACTTTCCATATAAATTTTCCGAACTGATTACGTTTTCAACTGATTACGTTTTGTATGGCATATTTCTGCAAATTTCATATGAATTCTGCAGGCAAATTTGTTATGGAACATGGGTAATGTCACTCGCAACTTCGCTCTTCCCGCTTTTTATACCACCTTATTTTCCGCTTGAGTGAATGATACGAACAATGAATGAAATATAAATAAATAAATTAATTCCTAAGCAACGGGAGCATTCTGAACGTATGTAGGTTGATTTTAACCGTTTCCTCCGAGGCACTGTCGACTCTGACGTGGCCCTATCGTACTCTACCTTTGAGTAAAGAAGCCTAAATGTTTGCTCGACTTTGTCTGATCACACATGTTGATGTCAAAAAAATACGATGTCGATCGTCTATTGCTCACAAATTTAGTCGTTTTATTTAATCACACGTGTCGACCGTCAAAAAATGGAGCAAGTCTTTAGGTACCTTTACTAATTGTATACAGTAGTAGTACATAGTTTTCGCTGATAAATCTGTCACAGCTCGAAATTGATGCGAACGCAGACAAATGCCCAATGCTCTAACTATATTCATTTAGTATTTTCACATATCCACAATGGGCACTGCGGGATCTACAACATTACAGCCAATTACTCGAAATCAGCCCCCACGCTACCTACTATAGTTTAACTTGAAGCGGAATAATAGTGCATCACAGGATACACACATGTGTAGATATAAAACATATTGATACTTTGGGGAAGAAAGGGCGCAAGAGACAAAGTATAAAATTTGCAAGTCGAATGTAAAACAATATTTATTAACAGTTTGATTCATATATATTTTTTACATTTTTATTTTCTATGATAACATAAAAACGCCATTATTTTACCAAATTGCAAAACATTGAGTAGAAAGGTCGAAAGATCGTGAAAATGTTACCAAACTACATCAGTAACGTACACGTCCCGTCATTTAGTGTCATAAAAAAAAGCAACCCATTATGATTAAACATGGGGGTGGGCATTTAAACGAAAAGCACATAGGCAAGCTTTTCAATTTAAGAGTAAGCGTTAACAAAGTATTTATGTTTCAAGTCCCGCCTATCTATGTAAACAAATTAGTTTATCAATGTGAATAATAATTTTATAAATCAAAAATAAGTTCGTGTTTTACAAATAAACTTACTTATCTTAAAAACATCTTAAAACCTTTAGTGGTCTGTCTACTCTTGCTTTTCACTGTCAACACAATGTTGCAATCTTTTTTTAACATAAAAGTCTATGGCGCTTAAACGTTTTTCTATACGATTTTGTAAGTTTCAAACTGAAAAGCGACGAAAAAAAGCACGACGTTGTAACATTTAAAAAATAAGCAGTTTTTCCCATCTCTAATAAAATTGACTTTTACGCCCTTCCTTCCCCGAAGTATCGTATTGTCGATTGACCTTTCAATTTACTTTTAAAAGGGCCTGACCAACACTTAGATTGAAAACAAACTACGTCACGGTAGTAAAGTTTATGATAATATTGAACTTGATCTAATTGACACGTGTTGGACGTAGTATTCAAACATTTAGCGGCACAAAAGTAAGTAAGAATATAAAATAGTAACTTTTACATTTAAATAAGTAAGAATTATGCATAAACAAATATATGCGATTTAAATCCGAAAACAACTTTCATTTTCTATATGTTACAATTTAAGAATACCAATTTTCAAAGTAACTGTCGCGTTAGCCCCTTCTAACCCAATCGTCTGTTAAAAGTAGCATCTGATTATAACTTAATATCACGATGAGATATAGCTCCGAAAAATGTATCTAAAAATCTACTCATAATTCTAGTATCTATTCAAGTAGCTGACTTCATTGTAATAAAGCTGATCGAGGATAATTTAATTGAACAGTTCAGTCACGACTTCTGATGACCTTTAGTCTTCTTAACCATTAATTTTGCAACTTCATGGTTGTGATTCTAGTTTTTTGCTATTGACTGTAGTTGCTAGACATTTTCTTGAAAAAATGTTTCTCTGTTTTTTAAAATACTTCGAAAAAGAGGTTTTTTAGTGTATTTTAATATACTTTTGCATTTGTGAACATATTTCAACCAGACTTTAGCGTACTTACTTTTTTATTTTGAAGATTTAGCGTACATATACTATTATGCAGTTCGAATTTTTAATTGAAAAAACGAACTTGTCACAAAAACTGCTTTTTTTCTCTCTTACTGATGCGTTCAGTGTGTTATTTTGTTCTCAACATTGTATGTTTGTTGCGTTCCGTTTTGTGTTTTTTTCTTATTCTTTGATTGAATTGATACTAAATCTATGTTGAATTGTGCTTTAATTTTTGTTACATATTTTATTGTTTATTTCACTTATTGTTTTATTCTTGGCTGCTGGCGGGTTACAGATTAAACTGTCGATTTTAGTACATATTACTACTTATATTATAAATTTAGTATATTATTATTATTTATTTTTTACACCATGGATATCTCGTTATGCAATAATAGTGATTATTTTGTCTCTTGCTCGTCAGACGAGGACAGCTTTCACAGCTTACCCCCTTCCTTACATCAAAATTTGGAATCCATCTTTTCTGATGTGCCACGTAATTTTAATGTTGCTCACATCAACGCACAGAGCATTCCGGCTCATTATCCTGACCTACTTGCCTCTTTTGATGTAAGTAATATTCACGCTATCCTTGTTTCTGAATCTTTTCTAAATTCTTGTCTCTCTTCTACTTCTTACTCCTTACCTGGTTTCCACTTAATTCGCAATGATCGATTAAGTTCATCTCACGTCGGGGTAGCCATTTACTTGCGTAGCTACATTCCCTTCAAAATTATTAGTAAATCTGTTCAACCTCCACCTCCCAATACGGCTGAGCATCTTTTTCTTGAGGTAACGCTTTCACATGTAAAAATTCTTCTAGGTGTTTATTATAGTCCTTCTCTTACAATAGACTACTTCCCCTCCTTCGAAAATCTTCTTGAAGACTTGTTACCATCGTATGACCACACCATTATCATGGGGGATTTCAACACCTGCCTCTTGAAGAATGATGTTCGCACGAATAAACTTCATGCTGTTGTCAATTCCAGTAATCTTCATGTTTTGCCCCTATCTTCAACTCATCACTTTCCTAAATGTTTGCCCTCTCTTTTAGATTTGATAGTGGTTTCCTCACTTAATCACGTCGACAAGCATGGTCAGTTTACTGCAGAGGCATTTTCCTACCACGATCTAGTGTACCTTTCGTATAAGGTTCGTCCTCCTAAGCCAAAGCCCAAAATTCTAATGCAAAGAAATTTTGCCAATATTGACATTACCAGACTGCGTGGGGATGCCAGTGCCATGGACTGGTCAGTTATTGAACAGGCCGATTCAGTTGATGAACAGTTGCAACTTTTTAATTCCTCGCTCATCCAACTGTATGATATCCATTCTCCTGTTCGTCCTGTGCGCGTCAAGCACCTTCCTGCTCCTTGGCTCGATGATGTTATCCGCAAGCATATGGGCATCAAAAACCGGGCTAAAATAGTGTTTAGAGCCGACCCGTCTGATGCCAATCGGGAAAAATATCATCAAGTTCGAAACCGCTGTAACACTATTATTAGAGATGCACAACGTCGTCATGTACATAAATCCGTTGAAAACGGGGACCCAGCGAAGGTCTGGAGGTTTTTGAAATCTTTAGGTATTGGAAAAGTTCCTAATAGCAAAACTTCTATTGACGTTGACCTTAATCTCCTTAATACTCACTTCTCCTCTTCTTCTTCTATTGATAACAAGGTTAAGTCAGATACTCTGCAATTTCTTTCTGAATTGCCATTACCTAATATTCCTTCTTTTGAACTCAGCCAGTTCACTGTTGGTGATGTCAAGAGGAACATTCTCTCCATCTCATCGAATGCCGTTGGTTGTGATAGCATTAGTCGTAATATGATCATTCCGCTCATTGATATCCTCACTCCTGTCATAACCAAAATCCTTAATACATCCATTTCCACTGGTACCTTTCCATCTGCTTGGAAAGATGCCCACATCATTCCTCTTCCAAAGAAAACGAATCCCACTTCCCTTTCTGAATATCGCCCTATTTCCATTCTCCCTTTCCTCTCCAAGGTCCTTGAAAAGCTTGTCCATCATCAACTCACCCTTTTCCTTACTCGTCACAATCTTTTTAATCCTTTACAATCCGGTTTCCGCTCTGGACATAGTACGACTACTGCTCTTGTCAAAATCTCTGATGACATTCGACTGGGAATGGAGAATCATCAACTCACCGTCCTTACTCTGTTGGACTTCAGCAGTGCCTTCAACACCGTTGATTTCGACTTGTTGCTTGCGCTGTTTGATTCTCTTGGCATTTCTCCGGCAGTGACTGGCTGGTTCCGCAGTTACCCGTATGGGCGGCGGCAGCGCATTCGTTGCGAGGATTCATTCTCTTCGTGGTGTAATGTTGTTGCTGGTGTACCGCAGGGCGGCGTATTATCCCCTCTTCTATTTTCTATTTTTATTAACTCCATCACTTCTTCACTTTCTTCTTCTTACCATCTCTATGCAGATGATCTCCAAATATATACACAGGCCCCTCTAACCAACTTACGTGACGCAATTTGTGCTACGAATATAGATCTTGAGAGGATTCTCACCTGGAGTCAATCATTTGGTCTCAGTGTCAACCCTTCCAAAACACAATGTATAATCATTGGCAGCCCCTGGTTCCTAACGCGTATTAATCCTTCCTTACTGCCACATATCACGTTTGATAGCGTTCAAATCCCACTCAGTGCCACCGTTAGGAACCTTGGGGTTATTTTCGATAAGTGCTTATCGTGGAGGCCTCATGTCACGGAGTTGAGTAGGAGGGTGTTTGCTGCGCATGGGTCTCTTCGGCGTTTAGGTAATTATCTTCCCATTCCGACGAAAATCAGTTTAGCACAATCACTCCTTTTGCCTATTCTGGACTATGCAGATGCGTGCTATCCTGATTTGTCTGAATGTCTCCTCGGCAAACTAGAGCGGCTGCAGAATCTTTGCATTAGGTTCATTTTTGGGTTACGTAAATTTGACCACGTCTCCGATTTTCGCTCGAAACTTAGATGGCTACCCATTCGTCGTCGTAGAGATCTCCGCGTTTTATCCCTACTGTACACTGTCCTTTTTAATCCAACTTCTCCTGCTTATCTTAAGAATTGTTTTGAATATCATAGCAGTACTCTCCCTCGCACCTTGCGCTCTTCTTCTACTCTTTCTCTGAACTGTCCTATCCATTCCTCAAAATACTTTTCCAACTCCTTCACTATTAGGAGCATCAAGCTGTGGAATGACCTGCCTGAGTCGATCAGACGAGCAAAGACTATTGAGTCATTTAAAATCCTAGTTAAGGCTCATTACCTGAAATTATAAATTCTACTCTGCTGTCTTATTTATTGTTTTTTTTTTTAATTTTTTAATTTTCCTCTTCTGTGGTGATAATATATTTATTTGTATGTATTATATTAGTATTTAAGTATTTATGTAATTTATATGTTAGTAGATATTTATTATTTATTTCATTCATATATTATGATGTTTAATAATAATATCATATTTATTGCGCCCTCTATTATTATTACTACTTTTAGTTTATCCTATCACCCCAAGGTTGCCTGGCAGAGATTGCTATTTAGCAATAAGGCCGCCTGTTGTACACTGTATTTTTGATTGTATTGTATTTTTGGTTGTTTATTGTGCAATAAAGAATATTGAATTGAATTGAATTGAATTGAACTTGAAAAATGTAACTTTTGTGGCAAAAATCGCACATAAAAGAAACCACAGTATTCAGTTACTCAAAATTGTGGAAATTAGAAAACACAATTTGAAAAAACTCAATGGTTCTTATTGCGAATAATGTGATTATATACATGACAAACTAGTGGAGTAAATTCACAAAAAAAAAATAGTTTCAATTCATTAAAATTTTTATTATTTATATGATTAAATGTGATTATTTTTATTTATACATTAATACTTAATTATTCATTTATAACAATATATGTATACATTGTTTTCATTTAGTTGTTTTTTTTTTTCAAATTGTGTTTTCTTAATTCCATAATTTTAAGTTACGACCGTCTTTGGTTTCGTGTACGAAATGTAAGTTTTCACGTAACGAAATGTAATTTTCGACTCAAGGGCCCACAATGCTAGCTACAATATTTAAAGTACTTTCCCGTGTCCCATAGCCATGAACCTCCTGTATGTTATACCCATAAAGTGAACCACCGCATGCTACGTTTCTGATAAATAAATACCTCCTACGCTTCCTCGATTTTTGCCCAGGAATACAGCATGAAGTTCTTCAAAAGGTGTTTGAGAAGGGTCCTGAAAGGTTTGGAATGCGCTCGTGACGTGACTGGTATTGCAGGCGTTCATAGGTGACGGTGACCGCTTTCCATCTGGCGGGCCGTATGCTTGTATACTGTCTACTTAATATACAAAAAAATTCACGTCACTCTTTTCACACACGTAAATAAAAAACTGGCCTTTTTAAAAAAAATGTGAGATAATGTACCTAGATAACAAAAAACGTCTTTGAACCAATGTTATAATCACGTTGGTCCCTAAGCGCCCAGTTACACGACGCGAAAGTTTTAACGACGAATCTGAATTCTATTTACTAGGCGACAACATTTCAATTCCTCGGAATAATACAAACGCGCGGGAGCCGCCGCATAGACCAAAGACTAGCCAGGCTCTCATTTAAGTTGAAACGTGCTAAATAAATAGAACGTATTTTGCCATGATAGTTCGGTCTCTGAACACGTGCTATCCCTGGACGGCGGCCGTGCGGCAGCCGCGCGGCGTGAGCGCAATGAAATTAGTGTCGAATAAACGCGCCCTAAGGCTCTATATTAATCATGCCAGCTATTGTGTCAAATTTGCATCTCATTGTTGCGTAAAAATTTGACAAAGGGAAAAAATGTTTGAAGATAATTCTTGTACTACGAAGCGTTCAGCGTAATTTCAAAATTATGTTACTGGTAATTAAGTTACCTAAGCATTATTAGGAAGCGCTTTCTAAAACCTTTTTGTAAAGGTGTGTCCAAACATAAAGCGGCATTCGAGCGCGGCTGCCGTGCGCGTCTTGCCGCGCTATGATTGGACGACTGCTGCGCGCGGCAGCCGCGAGCTACCTGCCGGCAAACTTGTGTCCCGCGAAGTTTGGACACACCTTTAAAGCAATATTTGCCTTCGTACGAGTGGTTTAAAACTCATTAGCATCCTCTGAGCCGAACACACAGAGTTTAGTAGCAATAGAGCTCTTTGTGAAAGAGTTCGTCCAGGGTAGTACTGCCACCTTACCTATTTCTGCCGCCAAGCGGTAATGTGAATTGCACGATTTAATTTTGCCTTCCCCTTTTCATCACCCGGGGATTAGACGTAGGAACCCATTCCACCCAATATTCCAAGGATTTGCACGACGCTTTACACTTCCACATTTGTATGGCGAATGGCTATGCAGTGGAGTTCCCTGCCTGTATATTTATTTCATGACCTTATTGTGAACGTTATAACTTGGGCTTTTCAAGGCGAGATTGAATAGGCGTTATTTAGGTATGCATACTCCATCATTGACCTCATCGTCGCTTTCCATCAGCTGAGATGGAAACACTAATATTTTATAAAAAGAAAGTGGAGCCAGTGGAGTCCAACTTTAATTTCTCCCACAATATTGCGCCCGGACATCAGAACTTCAATAACATTTGTAGCAGTAGAGCTCCTTGTGAAAGGGTTTGTCCAGGGTAGTGCCACCTTACCTGTTTTTGCCGCCAAGCAGTAATGTGTTCCGGTTTTGAAGGGTAAGGGTCATTGTGAAATTTCAGGCACTTGGGATATTTGCAATTTAAAGCTCTGAGTGGCACTGTAACTGTTATGGATAGGCGTGTAGCTTACCATCAGGCGCACTACTTGTTCGTCCCGTCACTTAATGTTATTAGAAATAAATATATTATAATCTCGTAAGCCACCTGAATTATTATAAAATTCGCAAAGGTTTTCATCTCACCTATGATAATAAGCACATCTGGTTCCGCATCTACGTACACGTGAATGGAATATGTACATTGGTTTCTAGAATCAATATACTTAATTGCCAATACTAACATTCCATGAATGAAACGGAAATTTTCCTTAATAAACACTCTCATATGCTTTATGCATATACTCGTACATATTCTCCCACGCATCACATGTAAACACACTTTATAAAACTGCGCTGCTATGGATGAATCAGGCGATGCTTTTTGTGTTTATGTTCTCTGGCAATTTATATTTTTTACCTATACAATTACCATAAAATATAGTCATGTTCAGATAGATCAATCGCAGTGATGAATAATAATAGTAATAATATGGGAAATGAATGTGTGATGTTGTTATCAACTTCATGCAGTCGAGGTCTCGGTTGCGTGAAGTTGATTACGACTTCACGCATTTGCGGCAAACATGCAGTCAATCTGTTAGCAGCCTAAGGGCGCATTCATTCGACACGGTTTCATCGCGCTCACCCCGCGCGTCCGCCGCGCGAAAACTTTCTCCTCGTTTAACTGGGCGATAAGTGTGTAAGCTGTGGGTTATCCAGGAATAAATAAATAACAATTTGCTTTTTCAAACAAACCAACGTTTCGGACTTTTTACAGCTGTCTGACATAATAAAGTCGTCAACCATTTATGTCTAATGTTAAAGCAAACCAACCACCTCAATTAAATATCAATTTTATGCAAATAAAAATATACGTAATTTAGATCTGAAAATGTTGTTAATTTCCAATATGTAGTAGTAAGTAAACCATAGGTTCCCAAACTTTTTGGCCTACTTAGGAAAGAAAAAAATTTCAATACCCATCACCATAAAAAAAAATAGAAAACATTAACACAAAAAAATTATACGTATGTAGTGTAGTTTATATAAATTCTTTAGGTTTTTTTTCCAATGCGGTAACACGCCTGACAGCATCAACGTTTTCAATTGCCCACTTTGGGAAACATGATGTAAACTATATATTGTTTTATTTGTTTTAATATTAGACATGGTTGATGAGTTAAGATACATCTCAGTAAGCCGCTCAGTAACCATAGGAGCTGTAAGGAGCCCCAAACGTTGGTGTTTGAACAAAAAAAAAAACAAATACACGGGACATGTCTAGTCGGAGCTGGTAGCTGTAAAGGTATCTAACTGGATGACGAAATATCATAGATTTCTCATAGATGGCGCTACGGCTAAAAAGTCGTTGAAAAACCAAAAACCAAATACAAAGATACGACGCAAGTACATAGAAAAATTCGTGACGTCCGCTGGTTCGGTCCGTGGCTTAGTTGGTATAGCATCTGGCACCGTATGCTAGAAGACGTCGATTCGAATTTGGCCGGATCGAAGGAATTTTTTCTGAGTGTTCGATCTTTGTATTAATAATTATAATAAACTAGTGGAGTAATTTCACATAAAAATAATTGAATATCAATTCAATAAAAAAATTAAATACACGGGATTAGACACGAAAATATTAATCCATTTCCAGTACGTAGCAATCTCGAAAACGTAAGAACTCAATAATGAAGTTGTCAAGAAAATCAACAAGAATTCAATTTATAGTTTATGAACACAATTATGTAAATATTCTGTGTAGAAACAATATGCAATTCGGAAATGAAACAAGTTGTTTTCTCCGGAAGCAGGCCAAATTCATCTCGTTAGCACGTTAGTTGGTTATTACGCGTTATTACGATCAACACGTTATGTACAGGCGAGCCGATCAACACTTCTTACGTAAACTATTTAGAAAATGTAGCACAAGACCAGTCTAGAAAGATCTCTGGCACCTTTGGTCGGTTCGTGATAACATTGGTACCGTAGTGTATTTTTCTGGCTAGTTTTGTACAGATCAACTACTACAAACGAGGAGCGGCTGAAAAGTAATCACTAGTAATCTCTTTTGACTATTTCGAATTTAAATAATACTGGTCACTGTCGTGACGTTTCGCTTTTAATTCTTTTTTCAAATGTTTTTTTTTAACACATACATAGCCCCGCAGTAGGGAAATCTTGTTTCGCCGGTGCCATGGACAGACACGTAATATGGACAAGACAAACTAATATATCTTTCTAACAAATATAATAAGTGCATTTCCCTTGCACTGGAAAAAGTAACCATGGTAGTTTTTAATTTCATGCTGAGGTAGATTACTTTTCAGCCGACATCGTACATTATTTTATTTAAAGAAAATCCTTCAATTCATCATCCAAATTCTTCAGTTCATCGTCTATATCTTTACTCATCTTTTCATTGTAACGGGAAAAAAAATACATAATTCGATTTAGAATTTTGGGGTTTTTTTTGTGAAATTGTGGATACCGTCTGTTAGTGTTGTAGGATATCGTATAACCTGTTGATGTCGTAACAAACATTACAGAAATTTTCTTTCTAGTTGTGGATTTAAGCTATAATTTAGTACTAGGAACATAAATTCTGCGTACAATAAATAGAGACCGAAATATGCGGAGTATATTTACCAACGCTACAAGTAGTTTACGTAGAGTGGTTAATACCTCATTCTAAAATCCCGGAAAAAATATTTTTCCGGTATCCGAACCCACCTGAGCTTTTCGGTATTTACGTGCGAAATTTAATTTGAAGTTTACTATGAAGTTTACTATGAAGGAAAACATCGTGTGGAAATCTGCACGCCGAAGTGTTCACAACCCTGGGAAAACGTGTGAAGTCCCGTTTACTTACAAGAGACCCGTGCCCAACAGTGGAACGTATAAATGGGTTGATGATTATGATGAATTAAAACATAATAGTTATATTTTTATTTACAAATATGTATAACATTTTCTTTTAAAAGCACTATCGTTGTAAAGTAATGACTCCATGTAGTTATTCTTCCTATTTAAAAGCTAAGCTCTGGTTGGTGGAGACGTCGGCAACCATCTCTGTTCACTGTCCTAACTTTGATTTCCTGATACGACACGACATAACTTTTCCTTTATCTGATTTAAATAACTTCAGTCTCGGTTGTTCTTTGCCTCTCTTCCCTTCTATGATGTTTCTAAGAGAATTGTCGCGACATCAGATTTTTTTATGCTAAATAAGTGCGCATTTGACCTCCGTTGCATCTGATGGCAAGTGACAATAAGGTCGATGATGGAGCATACACACAAATAATGCCTGAATAGACCCAAGTTACAGCGTTCGGGGAATAAGTCTGCAAGTAAAAATATAAAAGCGTAACGATTCGTGCGAATCTTTGGAATAATCCTAATGGATGCCCAAACGTCTATCCCCTTCGGTTCTATTTATTTAAATAAGCTAGTTACACCTCAGAAATATGGACTAAAATGCAGTAATGCCGGAAATTCAGTATGAGGTGTGTAAATAATTTAAGTATACTATTAGCTATTAGCCCTCATACTATTTATACATATTTATACATACATATTTTCTTAAAGTCATGTATACTCAGCATATACCGATTTCTGATGATGTAATGGACATTGTGTATGCATTTGATTTAGGGACACAAATTCAGAGACAAGAACGGCCTATCCGGTACTGCTAGCTGACTATCGTTTGTAGCTTAAACACATAAAGGAAAAATAATAACTATTTTTATAATGGCCGTAAATTGTGATTTGCGTACGTAACCTACTTTATAAGAAGCGTTGTGAAAACGTAGCGCAGTTCGGAAATATAATTTTTCCGTGTAATCAATGCTTATGTTTGACAGTTCTGCCGCCGATAGTTGTATGTGACATATAAAAAAAATGTTATGTATACTACCGTGATCCGTAAAAATAGGATCAGTCACTATTTTTATTTTTTCATACGTGGACAAGGTATGAAGTTAACCAGAAGAGAATAGTAAATATTTTTTAACTTCAATTCTTTACACATTATTTTCTCGGTTTTGAGTTTTTGTCACAAGCGCTCTTTCAACTTTTTTTTTTATAATACTAAGTGACGGGACGAACACGTCGTGTACCTGGTGGTAAGCGACTCGCCTAACCCTATTAGTCGCAGCACCACTCGGAGTTTTAAATCGCAAAGATCTGAGGGGCACTGCCACTGCGCTCGATACCCTGAGACATAAGTTGACAAGTCCCATGTGCCTGTAAATTCTCCAGAACCCGTACCTTTCGAAACCGGAACGCAGCTCTGCTTGGCAGCAGAAATAGGTAAGGTTCCCTGGACGAACTCTTTCACGAGTACTAACGGTGGCAGTTTTGTCGATCATATTTATTGTATGTGTAAGGGTGGCCAACCAACAACAACAACAATGTCACAATTCGCACCCGCGTTGTAATAAGGCCACATCTGCTCAATGCCAACTTTTCAAAAGAGAGATTTAAAGATTCTACGAACAAAATTAAATTAATTACTTTTTTATGCTTAAATATAGGAGAGTTATAAAATTTGACATGCTTATACATAATTTGTTTCATGTAGTTCGCATTATTTTTATGACTCATGTGATAAAATCACTTTTGATGTTTGAACACTTGTGGCTTAATTAACAAACAAACATAACAAACATACTCAACATAGCCCCGCACTAGGGAAACCCTGTGCCGCGGGTGCCATGGACACACATAGACAACCACAAATTACACCCAAACTCACGAAAGAAATAAATGTAGGCCATACAAATATTTCTCCCGGCCCGGGAATCGAACCTGGGACCTCTGCGTGGCAGTCCCGCATGGTAACCACTCGGCCACAGAGGCAGTTAAATTATACCAAGTTAATTATACCAAGGGTAGGAATTGTAAATAAATTTATTTGGATATTAAGCTATGCTACATGCACAATCAATTACTTCTAAAATTGTGTGTGTCTGCCATCTTTTTTTTTTCAACAGTTCCAGCTCATAGGAAATGAAACTATTTTTCCGGATTTAAATCGCGTATTTTGTTTTTTCAAATAAACCGACGTTTCGGGCCCTTTACAGTGTCAATTTTTAGTTACTGTGTCAACCGTGACCATGGGACCTGTAAAGGGTTGACACAGTCAACCGTGACCATCCACAGTCGACCGTTTCTAATAAACGTCGGTTTATTAGAAAAAACAAATATACGCGATTTAAATCCGGAAAAATAGTTTCATTTCCTATGTGTAACAATCGCGAAAACCTAAGAACTCGATAGTTCCAGCTCAATTTTAATATCGAAAGAACAAAATCGTTTTGCGTCTCTTTTATTAATAATTTATTAAAAAGGAAATATTGATTAAAAATTAAAAAATTAAATAATTATAATATTTAAATACGAGATAACGTAAATATGAATCACATAGCAACGCGTATTAGAAAGTTATTAAGTGTCAACGTGTTTTATTTACAGACCTGACTACACGGTCCAGCTCCACGGCTAATAAACTTCCGCAAGAAAAAACAGCATGTGTAACCAGTCCTTAAATGAGCGTGTGATGGACTCGGTGTTGAATTTCAATTAAAGACGTTTGTGTACACATAACTTACTTGTTATTAATTTTTCAGTATAGATACAAAACGTTAACAAAACGTGTCAAGGCCGTGTGTGCAATTAAGCAGTGCTCTGAAGCTTCAGTCTTTAGTCAAGGGTCGTTACTGAACGGGACAGAGTGGTCGTGTAAACTGATAACGAGTTCGCGCTACCAAAGTCGTCAGACTCGAATAGCTCCTACTCTATTTTCAGTTGAGTTCAACTACACATAATAGAGACATTAAAACGGTTTGTTTACGAGGTAAATGCGGTCAGCACTGCCGCATTCAGACTTATAAGCCACATTAGAAAGCCTCAGCGTATGCGTAAACATAGTCATACTGTTTGGATTATCTGCCAAGATGGGAAAGCTTTTAATTGACTCGCAGCTGCCATTGTAACCCTTATTCACGGTCACCAGACATCATGAACGTGTAAGGGGGACCACTACCACGAATATTTTTTTTATGACGCCAAGTGACGGGATGAATAAGTATAACAACACATTATTGTCAGATCTAGATATATGTAGATGTCTAAATACAATTTTAAGAAGGTCGTTGTTGACACATTAGTTATGGCTCGATTCTTTATTTTTTCTTTATTTCACGATTTTTTTATGATACCACGTGACGAGAAGAATAAGTTGTGGTGCTAAGCGATACGCCTGTCCATAGCAGTTACGGTACGACTCAGAGCTTTAAATCGCAAAAATCTGAGGGGCACTGCCACTGCGCCCGTCACTTTGAGACATAAGTTGTCATGTCCCATAAGCCTGTAATGTCAACAGCAGTGCTAGCACGACAAGGTGCGACTTGCGCTTAGAAATACTGCTAGTCTCGCATAGATAATAGCAATATTCTATGTAGCTCTCGCGCAAATCGTGTCCTATCGTGCTAACCCTACAACACCCTTCCTAAATGCAGTTCCACCCGGAACGCAGTAATGCTCACATTACTGCCTGGCGGAAAAATACGCTCATAACTCGAGACTGAAAAAGGTAAGCATTATAAGTGTTTTTCTCAGCACGTGCAAAATTTTACACAAAATTCAGCCACATAAAATACTTACATTTTTTTTTTCCAATTACCGGTATCGAAACCTTTTACCGGTATGTTGTAAATACTACCTTATCCTGCATGCATTTTGTGTCCAATTTTGCACACGCCGAAACGCTTAAGACTGTTACCTCTTTTTAACCGACTTCAAAAAAGGAGGAGCTTCTCAATTCGACTGTAAGTTTTTTTTATATGTTACGCGATAACTCCGATATTTGTGAACCGATTTCGGTGATTCTTTTTTTGTTGCAAAGAGGGTACTTTTGAGGTCAGTTTTTTTGTTGTCTCTTGTTGTTGCTATTATATTCTTTCTACATAATAACGTAACTAGATATTTGTGCTCTCTGTTTCTATGTGAAGGTTGAATAAGATTGAATGAGGTTAAGATGGAATGAAAACAATTGAGGAATCTCACTAAACGAAACAAATCGCTTTGTAACATCTCGGACCTTTGATGTAATAAAGCCACATGGGATTGTACGTGACTGTTTTCATCACATGAAAGTTATAAAAATAATACATATTGCATGAAACAAATTGCGGGGCTATGAGTCGGTGCAAAAAAAAACTATGTTACTACTAATTTTCACACAATACTTAGAAGCGCAATAAAGTTGTAGCGCCACTGTCTTGTCATACGCGCGCCACTTTTGCAGCACAATAATGGACTAAAAATTACTTACAAGCGCCATTGCAGCACTCTACATACGCCGTTATTATATACTCTACATAGCATTATAATGCAGACGTTGCGCGTTTCGCTCCCGCATGGAGCGCTGATACTTTTTCTGACCGGCTTTAATGCGATTCCGTGTGAATAAGTGTGGAGACTGCTGCAGCGTAAAGCTACTCGTTCCGACTATAGATTCAAGATATGATGGGCAGTCCATGCGCAGCGAGCGGAGTTTCCTTGGCATCCATTCGAATTCCGAACGGTATTACTCGGCCGTTTCTCAACTGATATGCATGAAGTTTGAAACTAGCATAAAAAATCAGCTCTACAAATCGTGACCAAGCCCAAGTTTTTAATTTCGACCTTTAACCTGAGATAATTGAGGTCAATGTGCGCCCGTAAATGTCCACCACTGTGAGTAAATCTGAAAAAGAGACATAGGGCGCGTTCCCATTGTGTCGTAACGTTTTATATATCGTTGGACGAGTGTCGCGGCTTGCCTGTTCCCATATCACGACTATCTGTCGTGGACGTTAATTTTATTGTTGAACGACTATCGTATCTAGTTGTTCCCACTAGATCGTGACGACAATTTATCGGTTCACGGCAGCCGCTTTCTCGTTTGCACGACAGAATCGTTTGAAGCTGTGATTACCTGTCGTCACGTTTTTATCGTGAAGTTTTATTTATCGTCCGGCGACTGTCATTCCAGCTCTTCCCATTGTGACGACCCAGTCTATCGTCGTAACGTCAAAAAAATCGTGAACGACAGTTAGGGCTCTTACACATAAACATGGTATGGGGTCGCGTCGTGCTACGACGCGGCATCGTTTCACGATGCGACGTCGTATCGTGGAAATATATGACGAGCAACCTAAAAATTCACGACAGGACATCGCAACGTGTCACGACACTCGGCCCGACTACGTATCGTAGAAACTCAGGGGAGCCCCGTGCCGCATTCATGTGTTATTCAATATTCAAAGATGGCTGTTGTCTTCTGATGTTTTGTCCCATAGTACAGGACGCTCCTCGACTAGGGTTATTAAATAATCAACCTCAATGCTGAATGCTGTCATCTTTGAATATTGAATAACAAATGAATGCGGCCCTGGGGAGCGCTCCGTGAGTTTCTACGATACGACGTCGTGCCGTGAGTCGTGGTACGTTACCATGTCGTGTTGTGAATTTTTACGTTGCTCGTCGTAGATTTCCACGATACGACGTCGCATCGTAAAACGATGCCGCGTCGTAGCACGATGCGACGTCGTATGGTGTTTATGTGTAAGAGCTCATAATCGTGTTAAACTGTACGACTATCTATCGTTACGATATAATGGGAACGCGCCCTAAGAATAATATTTTCGCCCACAGAACCGAGTGACAGACTTCTGAAGAAAAGTAAAAGAAGACGGCTGCGTTTCAGTAGGAAATCAACATTCCGCCGCTTACTAACTACCGTATAGTGAAAAATATAAATATAAAAGCTTATCGATTCCATGTCGTCTTTCGTTTTACATTGTGTTATTATGTGTGGAGCATTACGATTCCACGATTCGGTTATGGGGTGGAATTCCCTTGCCAGTAAAACTTTAGGTAATCGTCACACGATTACCTAAAGTTTTACTGTTACACGATAATTACACGACACGTCACGCGAGCTCTATACCATAAACGTATGGTATAGAGATCTGGTATTAATGTTATAGTTTTCTATTATGACGGTGGCCAGATTTTACGTTTCCGTAATAACACGTTTATGAACAAGGCGACAGCTATTCTACACCTACGTTATGCCAGCTGTCTCTTCTAGTGGGGCACGTTCAAACTGGTTGTAAAAATTATGTCACAATCACTTATAACAACTCTTGTGGTAGTTTTAACCGGACCGCGTCTTTCGCCAACAACTACGAAGACATTACAAACTTTCAAAACAAAAATAATCAACTTTCTAAATTGTAGCAAACATATTTGAAGAATATAAGAAACAAGAACCAAGGCCAGGGATTAGTGTGTGATAGATGTCCTTTTTAAAGAGTGTAGTGTGTTGAAGTTTATATCGCGTGTAATGTAAAAAAACGTGTAAATATTTTAGCTGTGTGTGCTGTGCTTTATGCGTAAAAAGATAAAAGTTTATAGTGGTATTGAACATTAAATACATTAAGTGTCGTGATTAACGAGCTAGATGGACAGCTGTTATAAACGTTAGTAAATATTCTAACTTTACTACTTCTCAGAATAATGTTGCAGTTTGAAATATGTTCCTGTTTTTTTTTTTTAATTATTTTTTACTGACTTTAAAATAGGAGGAGGTTCTCAATTCGACTTTTTTTACGCAATTTCTCCGGCATTAGTGAACGGATTTTGATGATTCTTTTTTTGTTGGAAAAAGGGTACCTGAATATTGGTCCCATTTAAATTTGAAGAAAATATTCCACCTCTAAGGGTGGCAAACTAGAGGTTTTGCGCCGATTGAATAAAATGATGAACCAATTTGAATAAACTTGACAAACAGATGTAATGCCACGAACTTTTCAGGTCGGTTTTTTTTATAAAAAAGTTATTTTAATGAAAGCTCTAAGTCTATAGTTTATCTCATTTCTTAATACACATCTTCTTAATAATATTAAATATAATAATTTATATTTTACAGACACAATAGTCATTTGTATCTTTAATATAATAAGGCCATATGTGATCGATAAAAGTGTTTATATCAAACGAATGGCATAAGAATGATACGAATTACATGAAACAAACTTTTATATGTGAAAGTTTTAACTGTCCTAAAAAGTATAAAAAAGTTATCATTTTGCAGGTGTGACCTTATTACTTCAAGGATACGAATTATACAAATATGAACATATTAAGAGATAAAGATTTTTTTATAATACCAAGTGACTGTATGAACAAGTTCTGCGCCTGGTTAACTGTTGTAGTGCCACTTAAAACTTTTAATCGCAAAGATCTTAGAGGCACTGCCACTGTGTCGGTCACCCTGAGACATAAGTTGACAAGTCCCAAGTGCCTGTAATTTCACCAGCACCCCTTACCCTTCGAAACCGGAACGCAGTAACGCTCACATTACTGCTTGGCGACTGAAATAAGTAAGGTGGCAGTACTTGAAACATGTTTACACAATATTTCAATACATAAGAGCTGTTTAATGATTTTTCATAGTGAAAAAACCGAAAATCTTAATTATATCCATTAGTCAATTTGACTTTTAACTGAGTTTTACCTTTTCGACGGTACACTCACGTGTTTGAATGCCGTTTGGGGTAGGCCGAGACTATCAATTCCCAATGAGCTTGATTCTGACAAACCTCTCTGGCTTTAGTTACCGTCATCAATCTTGTCCTTCAAGCCCTCTTATTCTTTTCACTATGCACTCCATTCCCGATTGTTTTCGAATAAGTTTTTCGTGGCCATCCACTTCCAATGTTGCCTTCCATGTACAATTCGAAACTGGAAATGTAAAACGTCTAACGTGCATTTGAAAAATATTACAGGAGAGCGATATAAAGTATTTTTTAAAGAAAAAAAATTGTAGCCCTGATTTTATTTGTTATATAGAAAACTAGAAAGCAGTGGAATCAGATTAGGTTTGTGTGGATTATTTTACGCTATTTAGGCTATTTCGAGGGGTCATGTGGCGACAAAAAAAGTGATCAGCAATTTGCCGAAATTTATCCTATTTTTAAATAGGGAAAGACGATTTTAGGCTACTTAATAAAATGTCTGGGGAATTAGAAACTTGAGTGAGCAGCACTGGCTTGGGCGAATATCGGCTACTTGACGAACATAAATTGGCGAATTAACTTCGCAAAAGTCTGGCAACACTGCTAGAAAGTGTCTACTTTTCCAGCGTCGAATTATAATATAAACACGTACTGTAGCACCACAACTCAAAACTGTAATTTTAGTTACCTCGAGTTGTCGCTAGATTTTTTTGTATTGATTAAAACATAAGTGCGTATTTGACCTCCATCTCACCTGATGGAAAGTGACGATGAGGTCTATACGGCACATGCGCACTTAAACAGATGGCACAGCATTGTGTATTCAATGAGAGAGAATGAGCTCAGATCCTCAGCTGCACTGCCTAGTTTGCTTGCGGGTGAGCTTGCACTTGTGGGACTTACTAGTTAGTCTGCTGAAATACCTAAAAACTGTTAAGCCGTTGACCGTCTGTTGTAACACTGTAAAAGTATTTTTTTTAATAATACCAAATGACGGGACAAACACGACAAACGCCTGGTGATATGCGACACGCCTATCCATAACAGTTGCAGTGCAACTCAGAGCTTTAAATCGCAAAGATCTGAGGGGCACTGCCATTTCGCTGCTCACCTTGAGACATGAGTTGACAAGTCCCATGCCTGTAATTTCATCAGCAACCTTACCCTTCCAAACCGGAACACAGTAATGTTCACATTACTGCTTGGCAGTGGCGAGGCGTCCATATAACCCGACTTTCACCGGCTTGCCAAAAGTTTTCCACGTATTATCAAATACTACATTTTGTGTTATATTTTATGTGTAGAATAAGTTAACCAGTATACCAGTACCTTGTGTGCTAATAAGTTCTGTTTACGAGTCAGCAAGTCGCAATTTTTCTTAAGGGAAGTGCTTTTTGTTTTGGTCCGGCCTTACTAACTACAATTTTCAGGCGACAGAAATAGGCAAGGTGGCAGTACTTCCCTGGACGAAATCTCTCACAAGGTACTCTACTCCTTCATAATATTAAACTATGTTATGTAATTTTTTACCTGGCTCGTTTCTTTTGCTGTGCCTACTGTGCCTCGCCTTATAGCGTTAGGAGTGCTTGCGTACTACGTCCGATTTGTATCAGTTCCAAATCCGAAAAATGACGGTCCGAAATGTCACAGGGATCATTTTTATCTCTAGGTATACAAGCGATATTCGTATGTTCTCCCATTCGAATTTGACTTAGTACACAAGCGACATCCGAAGTGGGCCCGAGTTTTCTAGATTTGTATAGTTTTGGGTTCCGAATACGAATCCCATACAGTGCGCAAATGCGTTTACAGCACATGTTTTCCTATGTTACATGTAAATCTCTCGTTAGACAATGATTTCCAATAATATTATGAGAACGTGATCTATCTTACACTGTTTAAACGATCTGAAATGAACTTGGCTAAAGATATTCAAATTATGGTCAAAATATTTGTATTTTGATTACTAGTCTCACGGTATTTTATGGTTTTTTACGTCGTATAGATCGATTTTATGACGTCTATAACTCGTTATGAATTTTTTTAACCAACTAACGATAATATCGTAATAACTGTATTTTAAACGTTGCATTAAGTTCAATGGACCGAGTGTATGCAATATTCGGTGAAATCTCTTTTGGTAAACATTTTTGTGTGTGGTTATTAAAAACAAATTTTCGGTTTCATTAATTGAATTTCCTTTGAAAATAATTAAAGTAAATATTTTTACAACTTATACCAGAGAAATGGTAATCGACTCACTAACTAACCATATCGACGATGTAAACTTGAAATGTCGTAATGGAAAATGTTCCTTAGGACATGTCAAATTTCCACAATCGATATTTGACATTTTTGTCGTAATTCTTCAAATAAATAAATAAATCGACTTTGCTGGCTAGAGCGGTGCCCCAACACGGCTACAGTCACCAACTCGAGTCCAGTAAGGTCCTTCAATCATTGAATTAATAATCATTTTTGATAAATAATAGTTTCTTGATTAACTGAGGACAAGCAGTGGAGCTCCTTGTGAAAGAGTTCGTCCAAGGAAGTACTACCACCTTACCTATTTCTGCAGTCAAGCAGTAATGTCAGCAATTACTGTGTTCCGGTTTTGAAGGGTAAGGGTGGCTGGTGAAATTACAGGCACTTGGGACTTGTCAACTTATGTCTCAGGGTGACGGGCGCAGCGCCCTTCAGATCTTTGCGATTTAAAGCTCTGTTATCTGCAACTGTTATGAACAGGCGTGTAGCTTACGATCAGGCGCACGACTCGTTCGTCTCGTCACTTGATATTATAAAAAAAAGTATTACCTTAAAAATTTAAATTAATTTCGGTTAAAACAAAAGCACACTACGGACTAAGAAAATAAAATTAAAAACAAACAAACTTGGTAATACCTATTACATAGGATATTTTAAAGCTTTTTCTTAATAATAAACGACTTGTGAGACTAATTGTCTCAATTCTGCCAGTGTGTCAACTTACGTCTCAGGGTGACGGGCGTAGTTGCAGTGCCCGTAAGATCTGCGATTTGAAGCCTCTTTATGGTACATCAACTGTTATCAGGCGCCAGGCGCAAGACTTGTTCGTCCCGTCCTTGATATTATATAAAAACAAGCTATTTTCTATGGGTAAGGCCTTTTCCGTTATGTTTGACTCTCTCCAAACTCGATTTTGAGCTATTTGCATCCAGGTTTTTCTGGTTATTACGACTATATCATCTGGACAGATCTAGCTTTCTGGTGCCGGTCCTCGGTCTCCACTCTAATCACTTTTCTGCTATGTTTTCTAAAGATACGTCATACTCAGTGCGACTCCGAATTTCTGTGTTTTTATTCTATCGCTCAGAGCGATAATCAACATGGCGCGTTCCGCATTTTTTTTTACTTATACCGAAAAAATTATTAAAAAAACAATGTATTATGTCAATAAGTCAAGGCGTACGTTGCTAATATGCGTCGATTACTGAAACAAAATGCTTCGGTGAGTATCTGGAAGGGACCAGGATTCCGCCCAGCACACGCTGGAAGAGTGCCCCGCATGGGACTCCGAGCGGAACATCCTGGTTATCCGGATCGGGCGACATCTCTCTCCGCCAGGCATAGTAGCGGCTATGTTGGCGGATCAAGCGTCCCATGAGGCAGTGGTCTCCTTCTGTGAAGCGGTGATGCTTCAGAAGGAGGTCGCCGAGCGTGATCGGGAGAGTGCCGATCCCGCTCGGGGGCGGCGTACCTTCGCGGCTGTGGGCAATCGGAACGGGGGCTTCGTTCCCAGTAAGTTAGGCAGCCGCGAGGAGGACGACGGGGCGGTGTGGCCCGCTTCCTCGTGAGGAGAAGAGGGGGAGGACGTAGCTCCTCCTAGGTGCTGGGGGTTCCGGTGCGCAAAGTCGATCCCGGATCCTACCCACTAGATCACCCGAGAAGGCCACCTTATGGCCGGTAGAAGTCGGCATAACCTCCTGCTGCCCCCGCGGCGGAGAGGTATCCTAGGAGGACTTCCCCACGCAAAAAAGAAAAAAAAGGTAGGTCAAATCAGTAAATACCTTTTAGCATACCATTGCTATAACTACGACGAAGTCATGTGTCCGGTTAGATCGACGATTCTCAAAGTAGTATTTATATCAACCCCCAGGGGTTCACTCCAATCTGCAGGGTCTATGTCAGCGAAAAAAAAATAGAGGGTGCTTGGCACGTTAATAGGGGTCCACAATGAAATCCATTTAGGCGTCTCATTACCAAACTTTGGCTTTCTATAAATTGAAAAACGTTGCCTTACTTTCTCAAACTCGTATCTTAAAGCACAAAGTGAAAAAAATGGATTGTATGTACAAATTTGGCACTAGGATTTCACATCACATTTCCTTCATATTCACATACTGGTTTTACCTATTCTTAAAGTATTGCAACAAAATTAACAGCCTTGATAAGAAATTTAAAATAAATAGAAAGTTTTGCCATCTCCTGAATTATCACTCTTTGTAAGATACGTGTTTGAGAAAGTAAGGCATCGGATTAATCCATATTACACAGATAGTACTTATGTACTAATACTTTTTGTAATAGACATTTAAATTATCTATCTATGAAATAAACATTTCACAACAATCAAGATAATCAGTTAAATAAATGCATAAAACTTGAATAGTGTTTTTTTTAATTTCTAATTGTGTATCGAGTTCTTAGGTTTTCGCGATTGTTACACATAGGAAATGAAACTATTTTTCCGGATTTAAATCGCGTATATTTGTTTTTTCAAACAAACCGACGTTTCGGGCCCTTTACAGGTCCCATGGTCACGGTTGACTGAGGTGGTACAGTCTTCAACCAGTTATGTCTAATATTAATGCAAACCACCCTATTTTTTCACTATAGTTACAATAGTTATTAATTAAATACCTTATTTTTAATTTTACAAAGAAAACATTCCAATTTACGCTACATTAAGTTTTACAAATTATTTTATTGAATGAATTTTTATTAAGTTTAATTTATTATTAATTATTAATAGAAATTAGAATAAACTAAAACATATCAATTAGTACTGCAGTCTTATGTCTGTTTGGGATTTTTCATTAGAGGAAATACTGGATCCCAAACTGGTGGTACGAAGAAACCATCTTCCCTGTTGAAATTAGGATGTTTTTTAATTTCAATGGCCTCTCGCAGCATCCTGGGTAGATAACGGACTTCTTTTGCAAGGACCTGGGGTTTGTCAAACTTCATTGAATGTGTAGGTTTATCCATGACATGCTCGCAGACTGCAGACTTGTCAGTCAACAAGTCAACAAGTCTGCATTTAATTAATAACTATTGTAACTATAGTGAAAAAATAGGGTGGTTTGCATTAATATTAGACATAACTGGTTGAAGACTGTACCACCTCAGTCAACCGTGACCATGGGACCTGTAAAGGGCCCGAAACGTCGGTTTGTTTGAAAAAACAAATATACGCGATTTAAATCCGGAAAAATAGTTTCATTTTCTAATTGTGTACTTAAACTTATCAAAGTGTGTCGCACTAATTTGCTGTCAAAAACATATTTGAAGTTGAGAAGTTAAAAAAAAAAATATTAAAAATGGCAGGGGTCCACGGAAAAGCAAAAAAGTGTCTGGTTTGCGAGACAAAAATAGTTTGGGAACCTCTAGGTTAGATAAAGGAAACGTACAATAGAAAGGTGACTGTGAATCTGTAATTAAGTAAGTAGTCTGTGGTGGAAAGCAAAATAATGGATATGTTTCTGTACAGGGTCACGAGCACGTCAATATTGACACTTAAGATTTAAATCCAACTCTATGCCGCTTACGATAAGAACGGTCCAAAGTACAAAGTCGCGCTTGACTGTACCATCAGAATCCCGTCCGACTCAAAAGGTAAAATTACGTAGCCGAGGTAGCTCAGTCAGAAAACAATAGTTTCTCAATTTAGAGTTTGAAGTTTTAAACTTACTACCTTACTAACGAAATACAGATCTCAAAATATGTGAGTTAGTACAACAAACACAATTCATTATGTTTTGTAAAATGTCATAGAACAGATCGATGGCTTTTTGGAATGACCTATCTCAAAAGCACAAGTCTTTGCCATGCTAATTTGACGAATCGTAGACTATCTCAATCTTGTCATGTGATTGTTTTAACCAATGAAAAGTTCGGTCAAAAAAGAAACTATTTTTGATTGGACCCCTATACTTGAAAAGCAGCGAGATATTGTTATTTATGATCTTGCGAGGTTGTTAGTATTTTGGCTGCATAACATGAGATAGTCGACTCTCATATTTTGCTCTACATCGAAACTGGCTTCAATTGGAAACGCATTTGCTATTCATTGAGCTGAATTGATTTGATTGAACCCGTTAGCTGTATGAAATTGAAATCGATGTCATAAATAAACAATCGACTATCGAGTTTGATTTCATAAAACTTCAGACTATCCGCTAATTGTGGTAACGAAGTGAGAGAACGATTGCTTGTTGCTTCTCAATGGAGAAGTCCACCGATTGAGCCCATGTGGCGGCATATACTAATCATCAGTAACAATAGAGCTCCTTATGAAAGAGGTCGTCCAAGGAAGTACTGCCACCTTACCTATTTCTGCCGCCAAGCAGTAATTTTAGAGCATTACTGCGTTCCGATTTTAATGGGTAAGGGTGCTGTCGAATTTACAGGCAAATGGGACTTGTCAACTGACAAGTGACGTGCGCAGTGGCAGTGCCCCTCAAATCTTTGCGATTTAAACCTCTGATTACCACTGCAACTGTTATGGACAGGCGTGTAGGTTACCATCAAGCGCACGACATGTTCGTCCCGTCACTTAATATTATAAATTTACCAAACAAACTTCTAAGTTTTTGCTGTACTATCGGATACTTTTTAGATCTGTGTCTAGTAGTAAGGTTGTAAGTCCTCCCCGATCACCATCACCTGCGGTCCTGAATTTTGCATATAGTTGTCATTGTTTAGAGCGATCTATTTCAATATTTAATATTTTGTATGTAAGTAAAATGTGATGAATTATTAAAAATCATCGAACAAATGTAGTTGTTTATGTTATGACGTAAGTAACATTGTCCTGAGAGGTTGTTAATATTTTACAAATAATCCATTCAATTCAGTTTTCAGGAAGGATGTCTAAAATCTTTTCCGTTAACTTACAAATCTTACAATTGTTATTTACCTTATAAGAGTAACTGCTTGGGAGAAATCCTACTCCAAATATGAACATTTTCTATATGGCACTAATGATATCGAGTTCTTAGGTTTTCACGATTGTTACACAGTGGAGAAGAAAACTATTTTTTTATTGAGTCAGCCGTGACCGTGGAACCTGTAAATGGCTAGAAACGTTGGTTTGTTTGAAAAACAGATATACAGGGTTATTTATAAAATATTAAAAACGTCATTAGGACCCCTTCGGCCGCGTACGAAACCCGTGGTTCGTAACCAGTTGCGACAGTAACATAATTATGTGTTGTATATCATTATACATTATTATAATTATATATTGGAAGAAAGAAAGAAAAAAATGTTTACTACGAAAAATACCTATTTTAAACAAAAATTAATAGCGACGAAGGGGAGTCTATTCTTCAATCACATTTTGCTTTCATGCAAAAAATATTTAAATAGATCGCCTTAAACGGTGATAGCTCTGTGCAAAACGCAGGAGCGCGCGTGGAGATCGTCGGGAGGACGGTTTTGAATACCAGATACAGACCTAATAAGTGTCAAACAGTAAAACAAAAACTTAAAACTTTATTTTTGGTAAGTTCATTACGTTTTGACAACGTCATAGAACAAAAGCTATTGTTTATGATCTTCGTAATATAGTCCTGCGACGTTGTTAGTGGAAATTGTAGTAGATAAGCGAAAAAATAGGACGCGGAGGCACGTCGCTTGAAGTGCGACTCTTAGGAAAAGAATGTCTAAAAAAGTCTTGCCGTATTTTACAAATTTTATCCGCTCTTAGTAATAACAGTAACTTAACTTCTACGAAGTGGTATTTATTACTTACCACGGCATAAACACTGATAGAATTTATTGACACCATAAAACAATACTTGCTATTTTATCGAAAACCGTAAAACATAGTGTTTTACATCCCAGTTAAAAATTTGTACAATTTGTTAGGTTCCTAAGCGAAAATGGGAACACCGATTCTTATATTGACTTATAGATTATTTAGTTCGTCATCATCATCGTTATACGTCCCACTGCTGGGCACCGGTCTCCTCTCAGGCGAGGGTTTAGGCCATAGTCCGCCACGCGGCCCAATGCGGGTTGGGAAAACTTCACACGTTTTCCAAGGGTTGTTAACCTTCTACGACGTGCAGGTTTCATCAAGATGTTTCCCTTCAGTTTTTCGGAATTTAGCACATAAATTCCGAAAAACCGACAAGTGTGAGTCCGAATTTGAAAGCAAGGTTTCTGCTTGAGAAGCGGTAGGCAAACCATTAGGCTACCACGGACTGTTTAGTTATTTATTTTATATTTGATAAATTTATAGCTTTAATGACGTTGCTATGATATATTGACTCATCCGCAGAACAAAGACCTATGTGCAAGACGCTGCTTATTCTCAGGACATTGTACATTGTTCGATTTTATGCTTCCGAAGCGAAATAATAAATACATAAAAAAATCTGAAAACACCTTTAGATAGGCCTTTTGAATAACGAGATTATGTGTTATCCTGTATAATCACATTGGACTCTGTTCTTTGGATGGATCGATATATGACAGAGAATGATGGACTTCATTTACAGAGATACATACCATTTTCCAAAACTTACGGTGGTTTAGAAATGAAAATGTCACTTAATGTCAAACTCTAATAATCATTTATTCCATCGTAATTTTTTAAGCTACTGCTCGTTCACTATGCTGACTTCCCTGAGAAGAACGAGCAAGAAACTCTAGGGACTGCTCTTTTCAAATAAACTTAAGTGCTATGGAATACACTTTGAATCATGTTCTTGTCGAGTCTAGACTCATTTCGTCTTTCCATACATCTTTATATAACACGTAGTTTACAATATTGCAATATGACTTTTCAATTAAAATACTTTTAATGTAAGTTTTATATATTAGTTACAACCAAATTGTTATTTTTATTTTATTTGTGTATTTGCACATAACTTCTTTACACTGAGCTGCGGAAATATATCGCGAATGATCTAATTTTAATTATGATGCACTTCAAGGTTATTTGAAATAATCAAGAATGTCTGGCGGCACGGTTTTCCCCGCCTGCCTACTCTCTATACAGTTGGCTAACCTGCGGAACACTATCATCACTCCTGTCATGCCAGGAGCGACAATATTGCAACATTAGGTGTTGCGTTCCATTTTCGTTCAGTTAATGTTACGTTTAGCCACGTTCCATTTCAAATAAATAACTGTCAAGTCGAGGTTTATAAATTAAATGCGCTGTTTGTAGTTTACTTCGTGATGTCACTCCGACATATATATAAAATATGTTTAGTAAACAGCCCTTACGAGTTTCCTTGTCTATTATTATTTCTTTGAGTAAATGTGTAACAGTCCTTAAAAGTGAGTGAATGAAGAAGTGAATTAATTTTATGTATTTTTGTACATACGTAAGATATTGACATTGTATTGCATTGATTCATTAGTACAAAGATCGACAGAAAAATTATATAATATAAACAGATATAAACAAGAAGAAGAAGATATAAACAGAAAAATTCCTTCGACCGGACAGGATCTGCACTTGCGACCACGCTGTAGCACAGCCTCGCTCTGCCAACAGCGCTACAGGTTGAGTCGGCAAGTCAACGAAATTCTTCTGTCTGTTATTGATCTTTTTGTGTGTATTGTATTGTCATGTTCAGGTGTTTTACGAGTATTGCCATACAATACAATACATACAGAGTCTATTGACAAAAAGTTACGTACACAATTCCGGGATTTTCTCTAAGCTCCGAACTTTGTACGGACGGCAACAAAAACAAAAATATATTTTGGTTCTCTGTAATGATCTCAAATTCGCTTACTTTACTTCATTGTATACGAAACATGAGCTATTTAAATTCAATGTTGTTTTTTTTTTTTTTTTTTTATCGTTTTTTTCTTCACACATTTATTCCTTATCCCATCGCATTAGACAGATTAGAGTCATTCACTTGTTGCAATGCTGTCACATACCTATCTTTATTATCATCAACATAAATTGATGTTTTCATACACATTCGTAGGTTGGGGATCTTCTTGGGCATCCGTATAGGAAAATTTTGGTCTTTATTATGTTTCGATATTATATTCGGGCATTACACACAATACTCAGACCAGAATCAATTTAAAAAGTTTATTTCCCAAATTGGTCTTACCAGGAATCGAAGCCGCGACCTCCTCATCCAATGTCCACAGTGCAAAGCATTGGGTTAGCACATATATTGCACTATTTGACTTAATTAATTAGTGTGTAAGTAAACTATGGTATATTAAGGTGTATTTAAAAACGTAAGAAGCTACTGCCGGACTGCGTAAATATCTTCTAACACGGTACTGTCTGTAACGTGTATATATTTATTAGTAAATATAACTTTATTTGGGTATATTTATGTATACGTATATTTTTATGTAGGTGTATATATCGTTAAATATTATTTGATAACTTATAATGCAAGTTTTTTATTTATACAATCCATTTACATTTATACATTGGCACACTACGTCTCCCTCTCCGATTAGCTTTCCTCCACCTCAAAGGCTGTCTGGAAGAGATTGCTCTTAGTGATAAGACCGCCTTTGCCAACGTTAGTTTTAAGTTGTTTATGTACTGGTCTTGTTTTTGTGTGTGAGCAATAAAGTGTATATCTATCTATCTATCTGTCTATCGACTATTCTTATCTCCGACTGAAATTTTTTATCTTCTCGTCTATATTCAAATTTTTTTATTATATCAAGCGACACGGTAAGAACTGTGCGCCTGGTGGTAAGTGACACGCCTGTTCGTAACAATTGCACAGCCACTCAGAGCTTTAAATCGCAAAGGTCTGAGGGGCACTGCCACTGCGCCCGTCACCCTGAGACATAAGTTGACAAGTCCCATGTGCCAGTAATTTCACCAGCACCCTTTCCCTTCAAAATAGAAACGTACTAATGCTCACATTACTACTTGGCGACAGACATAGGTAAGTATTGCCACTTTCCTGGACGAACTTCTTTCACAAGGAACTCTATTGCTGGAAGTATGCGAGGATTTGCTATTGAAATCCTTAAAGAATGCCGTACAGATAGGCACCTCTACCATATGTTTACAGCGTTAGGGCGCATTTATTCGACACGAATTTCATCGTGGTCACTCCAGGCGGAGTTCGCATTGCCGCGGCAATGCCGCCTTGTAGCGACCGCGTGTGTCTGTCATGGAAAAATATGCTGTATTTCTTTAGCTTTTACGTTTTAAATTCAATAAGCATCCCGGACATGCGGGCAAGCCTGGCTTGAATTTGGTCTACGCGGCGCACGGTGATTCACGCTCCATACTAAGGCGGTCATAAATACGTAACTCCGAAATTATTATTATTTTTTTATTTTATTACGTTAAAATATGATAAGGTAAACGTAAATTAATAAAATTATACATTTTAAAAAATATTTGACAATATTTAGGTGTAAAAATGTCTCGCAGTAATTTTGTTTTTAGACGATGTATCTAAAACATTTTATACTGCGACTTTTAATGGTAAAACTGTGTAAATAATGATTATTTGTATTAACAATAACCACAAATGAATAAATTAAAACAATAAAAATACATAAAAAAGTTCATTTTACAAAATACAAACAAAACACAAATTATACCAAAATACATTAAATCTCAACAATATTAACTTTAAATACATAACAAGTCTAATACAGCTTTTGACAGTACACCTTTTTTTTTAACAGGTAACTTTCGTAGACCTGTTATGAAGGGATCTGAATGAAGAAGCAGCCTATTTACTAAATCTGTGTTGGTCACAATGCGACTCATTTTACGCGTATGATTTTTTTCTAAAAGACTTGATGTATTTGTTAGTCGCTTCAGCTGCTTCTTCAGACAACTCTCCGATTGACAACAAACCGTAATCTATAACATTAGCACCATGAATTAGAACTTTGTGAACGGAAGCAGGCATGTTATACCACGGATACTCGGCAACTAACTGCCGAGCCGTCTCTAAAGCGAACTCTTCGAAGTTCGTCTTATTAATATTATATCCCGAATTTAAACATTGAAGGATGATCCAGCAACGATCTAGGAGATCCTTCTTGATCCCAGTAATTTCAGCGGAAATTTCTGAATTCGAGAAAAACCGCCTGGCTGTATTACCATCGTTTGATGTTCCGCTTCCGCCACTTTTAGGCTTATCCACTATAAGCCCTAATCTTTCTCTAAATTGAGTCTGAACATATGATTTTTTTGCAGCAACAAGCATTTTGTCATTAGCGGACCTAGCTTGCCATTTCCTAACATCTAACTTGTACGCGACATGAACAAAATATTCAAAAAAACGTATTAACGCGTGAAGAGGTGATAAACCAAATTCATATTTACTCTCATCGACTTCCTTATTTAAACATTCGTCAATTTTGTTCATTTCACTGGGCAAGGCGTTACAAATAAAACATTTTGATGAAGAAACACCACTAAGTGCATTACACACTTTACCATCTACCATAGTAAGTTGCAAACAATGAGTAATGCGATATTCGCGATCTTCTTCCTTGAAAACAGTAGGCTGCAAGTTCCTTATTTTATCTTTAAAATGAGCTTCTTCCTCAACTGACACTGCAGTCGATTCCTTCAAATATCGGAGGCGTATAGGACGATAGTATCGAGTTGATGAAGGACGAGGATTTTTCCACAAAACTACTGAATTTTCTTTGTTATCTGTTGTCAAAACAAGCTGAAGTGGCACATACGAAGTAACAAACAGGCTACTGTCTGCAAGAGTGGAGTCAGAAAAACACTGTTTATATTCTGAATGCCCTGTACTGCCATCGAAACCCCATTTCCCTATCAAAGATATCTTATCTAGAGACTCATTAGGTACACTATCCAAAACATCTTTTTGAGACTTGAGAATCCGATTGGCAGTATGATCTAATAAACTTTGAAGTTCGACTTCGGCGGATGATTCTGTAACAGTAATATCTGAAGGATAACAGTGTTTTTTAGATTCCACGACACTTTTGGTAAGATGGGAAAATGGTTTTTGAAAACTTATTGTCTATAAATTTCTTTACTAATATATATTGATGTCGAGTTAACTGAGCTTCAACAATGAGCGATAAAACTTCGCTAGAATCGATTTCAGGACAAGACAAGCTATCGGACGCATTGAGCAATGACTGTACAAGAGAAGGGTCTTGGTTAGACAAACTAGCCAATCTTCTCCTTTTTGTACGTTTACTGGTGTCGTCAAAGTTAATTCTCGGACGGCCATGCGATGAAGAAGTTGATGGTTTAACTTCGTCAAAGCTCTGAGATACACGTAACTCAGTTCGCTGTACATCAATATTTTCAACGACATGCAGCCAATCTGAATATTTTTCTAAGAATTTAGATCTAGTACGATTCGACTTTGCCCAGTAGTGGGAAATTCGTTTACAAATATTCTTAATTTTAAGGCTTAAAGTCTCTAAATCAATATTTTCGATGTCGTCAGAAAGGGATGATGTTTCGGTCAAAGTGCTCAGGACGTGTTGCATTTTTTCATTTGGATTACCCACTTTAGAGTGCCAAATATCAAAAATTGTCATCCTCGATATAGAACATTTGAAAAATGTACCTAAAACAATATGAAAGATGAACTTAAAAAAAAATTAAAAATTCAATACTATGGACATGCATACTTTGACACCCCTTTAAGCCAAGAAGAGGCAGCAAGATGCAAATGAAACTTATAGCTCTTAATAAGGACATACTCCTTATTCAAAAACCATATACCTCAGGTGCAGCTCAGCGCAGCCAAAAGTTGTAGGTCTAAAGGAAATTAAGTTATGCCAAAAATTTTCACCAAAAAACTGCCTTCAATAAAAAAATTATATAAAAAAAAATATGCATAAAAAAAATTAAAAAAAATTGATAATAAAAGTACATACCATGCTCTTGGATCTCCATGCTTTCACAACACGTAAACACTTGATTTGGAATAGTGACACTCAAAAACAAAGTGATTAAGTTTCGATGACTCACACGTGGTGATAATTAGTCTCGCGATGCGCTCACTTCCGATGCACAAAAGTGAATGATAACGTGACCTAATTACATTGATATTTATAGTTTTTGGAAGCTTGTTAACTAGTTACTAACTTAGTGAGTTGATCTAACCGGGATAAGCCAATGATTTTTTTTTATTTATGGCCTATGGGGGAATCACAGTGCGGCGGCCGCGCGGTTGTATAATTCAGAGGAATTTAAATGTTGTTGCCTAATAAATGGAATTCATATTCGCTATTAATGTACATGAAGGCGTGATAACTGGGCGGTAGCCGCGCGGCAGCCGCGCGAAAACTTTCGACTCGGGTAACTGGGCGCTTAGTTGTCGCTACCGACCGTGTAAAATGTTTGTATACAAAATGTAATATACTTTAGGGGCACTGTACAATTTACTATTCAAAATATTATGAATACGAATGCCAAGTCAAGGATACACTTAACTGGTAGAAACCAGATAGAAATTCTTTGTTACATAACGAAACTACATAGTGTATAGTGTCGTACGTTCATGGGATAGATGTAAACAAAATGCTTTGTGAGACTTACACATAGCGGCAAATTTAGCGGAACGAAAAACAAGGTCGAAAATCGAACCAAATATATCGAGTTTTTAGGTTTTCGCGATCTCACATCTAGATACGTGAAAATAGTCTCAGTTCCAATAACAAAGAAATTGTAAAACCTGTATTAATCATCGTTATTCAATCCACATCAACCAGTTGCTGGGAGTAGGGCTCTTCTTTATTGCGTCTATTTTCACGGTCATGCGGCATCCGCATCAAACGCGGTCCGGCAAATCTGACAATATCTGTCTTTGTCTGCCCATTGGCCTTTTTATTCTTAGGTCAGTAGCCAACAACCAAAGCAGTCACAGAACGATTTTTGTGACTGCTTTGGTCTATCGTCCGTCTTCACGTCTAACCTAATGTCTCGCCCATTTCCACCTTAATTCTTTTTAAAAAAACCTTTCTGCCTGATTCACGAGGAATGAGGAATGCCCAACATGAGCGCTCCGTCGCTGTTTGTGCCATCATAATTTGGTACATATTATGCTTAGTGAGCGTCGGTGTTTCTGCACCGCAGGTGAGCACAGTCAATTAATTAGACATGTAAAACGCTCACTGCTGAGTATAAGCCTTCGTTAGTTTGTGGCATCCTCCACGATCCTAGCTAGTGGCTATAAGGATGTCGTCTACTTATATCCCTGCAGAACGACCCACCTTTATGTAACCACTTCTTGCCCACAATTCTATATTCGTTTGTTTACTACATCATTCCTCCTCACGTTTCCTAATATACCTTGCCCAGTTCCATTTTAAGGTCCGTTTTCCGATGTCCTGTGTCTTGTTCGTTATTTTCTCTTCGGATTTCGGAATTCGGAACTCACTGTATAATTTTAATGCCGAGCATGCCACGCTCCATGGCATGAAAAAAGATAACTCTATACAAGTAAGAATTGCATTATGTCAACTGAACTACAAAGAAATTAATAAGAAGAAATTGATTTGTGTCTTTAATTTAAAATAGAAAAGAATATATTTTAGAAAACCAGCCAGCAATGTTGAACAAAAAAGTTTTTATACTTTTGTTGTCCGTTAAATATACCGCCGTGTGTAGTTCGCCCTTCCCGTGACACTTCTGAGATTCCTCAAGCCCAAAAAGACAAGTAACGCTCCATTGATTGTTGTTAGAACTAATATATTTCGACTATAGACTATTTTAGTTTCTTTATATTGTATTCAGATTGTTATAGATGTACTCTAATGTATTCAAATTTATTCGACACGTTTTAATAAAACATTGCATATACTGTTGGAAAGATGTTATCCTTCGCATTATGGTTCATAATTACCGTGTATTAAAAGTGTGTTACGTATTATAAAGTCAACCTAATTAGTATGTAAAATAAGTATTATTTGATATTAATAACAATCTAAAAAATAAATACAAAAAGTACATAGTACTGGATATTTTTGTGCCCGACGCCTATTAAATCAATCTAGTCACAAATTTAGGAATGTCTGTACTTTGAAGCCCTCGGTATCCAATTAGTGCCTCTACTATGACATTCTTTTCTTCTTAATCGCTTTCTCACTGTTGAGGATCGTGACTCCACTTCATCCTGCCAACCATTTGCCTCCATCGGTTGCGCTCAGTCGCATAGCTTCAGTTGTTCGGAGATCTGATCTGACCACATTTTGAGACTCCTACCTCTAGGTCTCTTTCCCTCCACCTACCCTGTCACCATCAAAGAGAAAATAACGTATCACTATGACATTACAGTGACGGTTATTGCGACTACGTAAAATGTTTGTGTAGAAAATGTTGTTTCTTCTTGTTACCGCTAGGGGCGCTGTATAATTTGTCATACAAAATTGTGAAGTAATTTACGCTGTTGCTAGCGACAACCGTCATAGTAAACTCGTGGTAGGGGCACAGTACCGATTTAGAAAAGTTCGTTTCCAAAATTGAGAACTAACAACTGGGATGCCGACGTCACCAAATGCATCTTTTTCTTTTCAAATAAATCATACCATAAGATTAAAAAGACAATGTCAGATTTCTAGTAGCTGTAAAGGTAAACTGTCTTAGCGAAGAAACTTTCATAAGTTCTAACACGTGACGCTGCGACCAAAAAGCCGTTTAAAATCCAATACGAAGATCTGCAACAATCACACGAAATCAATAAGTCTGCTGGCTCAATCGAGCGTTAGCCACGTTGTGGCAACAGACGCTGGTATGATCGAGTCGTATCGAAGGAATGTTTCTTTGTGTTCATTCGATCTTTGTATCATTAATAATAACAAACTAGCGGGGTATTGTCAAAAAAAAAATATAGAATATATGGTAGTAAACATTATGGTATTTAAAAAATAAGACAATATTAATTCTATGCACGATAAGAGTTAAAAGCTATATAATTGCACACAGTTCTTTATGCCCAGTCTCCCGTGTCCGCGCAAAGAATTTCAATATCACTTTGATTTGTAGAAGTCACGCTCTGATCCAGGCGAACCTTCATGAGCAAAATAACACTTCCACAGCAAAAATGGAAGAACCAATACATGCTAATACATACATACATGACACGTTTTAACATGTATGTCCTGTTTTATATTCGCCTGGTGATCTTCAGATGTTTTATGAATTGTAATTTCTATGACGTCATACTTTTTGTATACGATTAAAGCCGAGTTAGAGGTTCTCAACCTTTTTTTAGCGATCACTAACTATACAAGGACAATTGGCGAGCGCGTTCTATACAAATGAAGTTTGTTCTCTATTCTATGTTAACTACAATAAAATTTAATGACATTCAGTAGGCGATATGGATATTGATAACTAGTCTGTCTTTCGTCAAATGACAGCTTCAAAGTTACAATGGCTTAAAAACTTTGTGTACTAAATCTAGTTTATACAATAACTTTGTAGTTCCCTCAAAAGACACTAGGTGGCGCTAAATCTGTGACGGTGTGACCTCCTTACACCGTCATCTCACCTCTTTAAATGATAAATAAAAATCTTTTATTTCGGACCACAGTAATCCATATAAATTAGTAGGTTAGTAACATAACAACTTATAACTATGTTAGTTATTAGGGTTAGTACAATTACATAACTAAAATTAATAAAATTAAAAATAAAAATAAAATGAGACGGATCCGGCTGTCCAAGCGGCTCACCGATTCGCACGCAGTACATGCAATTCGGTGAACCTCTGGAAAACTGCTGCATCCATCCTGTTTGCAATTAACTTTAGGATCTTGTTATTGCTTCCCCTCACCCTTTGTACCACCGCTGCAGACATTTTGCGCATGATGGCATAAAAATCCTTAACAGCAGCATCCGCAAACATGCCAGATGCGCTGCAGAAACGTGGAAGCCTCAACAAGACCCTAAAGGTATTATTATATTGGATTCGCAAGGCACTGTACGATCTCTGTGTGAAATTAGACCACAGACCACACGTGTAGAAACTTTGGCAGTATGCTCTGAAGAGCGTAAGTTTCACTCCAATTGTACATCGCGTGAATCTGTGAGCCAACATATTACCTCGAACCGACAGTGCCCTGCGCTCCCTCTCCATATCCTCATCATCTTTTCTACTCTCCGCCACAATATGGCCTAGATACTTAAACTGTGCAACACGCCTCAATGGTATTCCATTCAACAAGATTGGAGGTACATAGGCCGGCTCTTTAATCTTGCCTTTGAATAACAAAAACTCACTCTTCTTCTCGTTGTACCTTAAGCCGTGCCGCACAGCATAAGCCTCACAATGGCTCAAAAGTTTTCTTAAACCTCCAATCGAAGGGCTGAGCAGCACCATGTCATCCGCATAGCTAATGTTGTTAATACTTACATTATCTATGCGACATCCAACATTCATGCTGCTCAGCTCTTCAATGAGGTTATTGACATAAAGATTAAACAGTCTCGGCGAAGTTAATCCTCCCTGCCTTACACCACTATTCAGAACATATTCATCAGATTGTGCATTTCCCCACTTTACCACATTCTTTTGATTACTATACCAATGCGAAAAGACACCAACTACTTCAGGTGATATGCCTGCATCCTTCAGTTTTGTCCAGAGGATGTCATATGACACTAGGTCGAAAGCTTTGGACAAGTCCAAAAAGCAGGCATAAATGGGTGTCTTCCTATTGATATAGTAATCAACAGCATATTTAAGTGACAAAATGGCACTCTCAGTTGACAATCCTTCTCTAAAACCAAATTGGGAATCGTGCAGCTTTATCCGACTACCCAGGTACACATCTAATATTCTGTCAAGAATTTTAGCTGTAACTGTTGCTAATGAGATCGGTCTGTAGTTAGTTTTATTAGCCGTGTCTCCCATACGGTTCTTTACAAGGGGAATAACTACTGTCTTCATTAGATTTGGTGGCAAGTATGAGTGTCTCACACAGAGAGTAAACAATAAAGACAAAACTCTATACATGTGTGGCCCTGCGTGTCTCAGGTGCTCAATACTGAGCCCGTCATGCCCTGGAGATTTCCCTCTTTTCAAATTATTGATTGCCAACCTTACATCTTTGGCAGTGACTTTGAACGGCTGCTCCATAGGACATGGCTCAGTACTAAGCACCCCAGACCTTGGCAAAGCAGACTCGACTTTAAAATAATCTCTAAACATACATGCAATTCTCTTTGGATCACTTGTGCCTTCAACATATGCAGGTAATTCCACTTTGTTATTCAGCTTTTTTGTGCTCTTCCAAAACTTATCAAACTGTTTAAGTGAATGCTGTGACGCAAGTATATCCATTTTAATCTGGTCTTGTTTTTGTTGACAATACTTAAGCTTTGACTTGAAAACTTTACGACTTAAATTCATGTTTTCAAATATAGGTCCACTACTAGGTTTTCCATATAGATTATATATCTGAAAATCCAATCGGGCTTGTTTATGGGCTGCAGCCACATGTTTGTTCCACCCCATAACACATTTAAATTTTTTTTTTATTTCTTATCAACTTGAGCACAACTAGATATATACGCTTGGCTAGGAATAGAAATTATGTTTTCATAAAATTTATTTATAATACTTCTGTGACCAATATCATTACACATTTTATCTGCACAGCTATGAAATTCAGGGGGAAAATCTACATGTCTTAACTGGCTATTACAAATTTCTAAATATTTATCAATTTCTTCTGGGCTTCTTATCCCCCACCGCACAATATTTGACAGCTCATATGTTACATTAAGATTAGAATTAATTACACCAAGATTACATTCAATTATCAACGGGTAGTGATCAGACCAGTATGCACTATATGATATACTGACATTTATGATGGTAGGCCATGCCGCCTGACTAGTTAGACAGTGGTCCAACCATCTCCTACTACCTGTGGCCGGACAGACAAATGTGTGTGTATCCAATACATCACTAAGCTTTTCCTTATCCACACAAACCCATCGTCTTTCAGAACAAAAATACATAAGCTCTTTATCAAATAGAGTAGCGGTGTGAGCATTGTAGTCCCCCAACATATACACATAATCAGTCTTACACATCTCCGTTATAGCTATGATATCCGATAAGCACTCTGTAAATATAGGCAAATTCACAGACTTATTTACGGGCATGTAAACACACACAAACACCACATCGCAGTGATCACTTGTTGTCGCTCTAATAGCAACAATACGCTCACTTTTGCTTGATATCACAGAAACGTGCTGAAACGCCGATTTTCGCCATAGGAGAGCAACACCACCATAAAGGCGACCTCGTATTATGCCTTCTGCCGGATCCATCCCAGACTTTCCAGTATAACTGAAATTTTTGTCAATTTCACCAAGAAATGGTAGGTCTTGCGGCAGCAGCCAATGCTCCTGCAACGCCACTACATCTGCATCTTTGCACAAATGTCTCACACACTCAATACTTCGTTTGACGTTCTTACAGTTAAAACTTATAATTTTACTAGTGTTATTTTGTTCCATCAAATATGCAATAAAATTATCGCTCACTGGGCTCTTTGTCCTGTGTTAATGATCTTCTTCGTAGGTGAACAAAATGCCTAAAAGTCACCCCATCTGGCCAGAAATCGTCGTTTAACAACATCTTTGTATCGCCTCTTTCCGCTTGTATCCTATCATATTTTTTTTTACATGTATTTAAATTTTAAATTTGAATTGTTCCATCTTTCTTCACTTTCTCATTTTGTTTTTGTACCACGGTCACTCCCAGCTCGACCGCCACAACAATCAGAGCTGTTAATAAGCTAATCATGTGTAATAATTTATAAGTCTACACCCTTCATGTATCTATTTCTGTAATTCAGTTTCTCGGCTCATTTAGGGGTAAGTGCCTTAATAATAAAGTGTAGGGAGTGTTTTATACTGTTATACATGTTTTTTTACATTTACCTTTATATTGTTACAGCCTTTCTTTAAACTTTACTTCTTTAATAAATTGTGTGGACCGGAAGTTTCCCATTTCATTGCCGTGATTCTGTTCACGGCTAGTTAGGGTTACAACCCTTTCAAATCGATTGTTATTGTTTGCATAAAACTTAAGCACGCTTGGAAAGTATCAACCCCTAGAGTTTCTTGCTCATTCTTCTCAGAGCCTTACGAATAAGCTTTATAGTTTATAATTTACTTACCTATGAATCAAAGACTATTTCACTTTGACTTTGAACGCTAAAAAAGGTTATATTATTACATACACACATCAAAAAAAGTTTGCGATCAATAGCATAAGCTCCTATAATTCTTTAAATTTAACTTTATCAAGAAAAAATCTATGTTGTATGCTTTCTTTAAATAGGAATACCCTGTTTGAAATTAAAATATAAAACTATTTTTTATTATTTATTTTAAAAAATTGAGCCATTAATCATAATGTAATAGTGATAGAAATTTCATAGAAAGAAAAAGACTGTTTAATTAAACTTAAACAACAATTTATTATTAAAAGGTGTGAATTCAATATAAAATAACTCCTCCCCTGGCTCGAATACATGCGAAGATCCTCCTGGGCATGCTGAGGATCAAGTTATCCAGCATTTCCTGGGGTAACCTATCCCATTCTTCAATAGCGGCTTCCCTGAGCTCTGGAACTGTCTGGGGACGTGGCTCACGGTTCCATACTGCTCGTTTAAGAGCATCCCACGCGTGCTCTATTGGGTTTAAGTCGGGCGAGCCGGCAGGCCAGTCTAATCGTGTGATATCGTATTCTTGAAGAGCAGCATTGACTCGTTGAGCTCGATGTGCGGGCGCATTATCATCAACCAGTACAAATTGGTGCCCATGGTTTACTCGGAATGGTCTGACGATATCATCAATAGCAACTGCTTTGTACATGTCTGCTGTCATGAAGCCCCGATACGGGATCAAAGGCGTTCTAGCTCCAATCATAATGCCACCCCAAAAGGACACCGATTTTAAGCCTTGCTGAACTGTTCCAGTGGCAGTTCTTTGTCTTTCACTGTCGCCTGGCCTTCTCCAGACACGGACACGTCGGTTATCTGGATGAGTGCTGATTCGGGATTCGTCAACGAAGAGACAGTTTTGCCAAATGTTTTCGTCCTCACCTTCTTCATTTTGCCGAAGTCTATCACACTGCAATCTTCGTTGTTGACGTTGCCGGGAATTGAGCGGAGCTCGCCAAGACCTCCGTGCTCGTAATCCAGCCTGGTGCAAGCAATTGCGAACGGTCTGCGTGCTAACTTCAAGCCCAGAGGCGGCCCTGACTTCTGCTTTTATTTTAGTGGCGTTGATTGTTGGATCACGGGCTGCCAGCAATCTAATATAGCGCTTTTGGGCAGCTGTCAAAACAGTTGGGCGACCGCTGCGGGGTCGGTCAGCTAAATTCCCCATTCCGTGATACCTCTGCAACGTAGCCACGACACAGGATTGGGATATAGCAAGTCTGCGTGCTATTACTCTCGTGGTGTATCCTTCTTCCCTCAAAGTTACTATTCTAGCTCGTAAAACCTCTGATAATCCTCTTGGCATT
>NW_020653492.1:1721832-1813170 GCF_003589595.1 Hyposmocoma kahamanoa
TTTTTCAATCACAACTTTCCGCGAAAAATATCTTGAATCGCTTATAATTGACTAAATCAGATTTCTGAATGAGCGTAAGCTAGGACTGAAAGCCTTTTTATATGAAAAAACAATTGAACGGGGTCATTGTTTTATGTTCTAATTTATTTTTAAATAAAGAATCTAAAAAGAAGAAAAAATCATAATATAATCTACAGTAACAAAAAAGATTTCAGTTTTTCGATGTGATCGCAAATTTTTTTTGATGTGTGTATACCAGAACATTTAATCGATATCAAAAAACAATTGAAGTCGATTATTTTTTCAAATTAATTCGTTCTGTGCCTCAACCACGAGTTTACTGTGACATTTGTCGCTAGCGACCGCGTAAATTACTTCACAATTTTGTATTGCAAATTATACAGCGCCTCTGGCGGTCACAAGGAGAAACAACATTTTGTACACAAACATTTTATGCGGCCGCTAGCGATAACTGTCCCTATATTTCATGGTACTGGTATATGATTCGTTTTGGTACGAGAATATATTATGATGTTTATATAAATATTGTTATCATAATTCAATTTTTTTTTAGTGTTAACACGTACATCCGTGAGCATATATATTTTTATTGCACTCACGCAGCATATAAATGCCTGCCGTATGATTGTGATAAACTATAAATCCAAATGATGATGTTATTCATTGTCCATGATGTAATGAGATGTTGTAAACCGCAATTGAAAGTTACCATTAAGTTAAGTAATGCTCTGAACGTGACTTTAAAATACTCGAACTCGGATTTTAATGTTAAACCACAAGTGGTAACGTGGACACGGATTTACCTTTATCTGCTATTTCATGCATTAAAACATCGTGGCTTTATTCGTATTACATAACTTTCAATTATTCCAAATTTTAATTTTTTGTTCTTTTTTTGAATATTAATCGCTTCCGTACCACCGGTCAGACAACCGACACGAAACGCGCAACTTTAGTAGCACTAGTGTTCCGTGTGAAAGCCTCGTCCTAAAAAGTACTACCAGCTTAGCTATTTCTGCCGCCAAGAAGTAATGTGTGCATTATTGCGTTCCGCTTTTGAAAGGTAAGGGTGCTGGTGAAATTTCAGGCACATGGGACTTGTCGATTTATGTTTCAGGGTGACGGGCGCAGTGGCAGTGCCCCTTAGATCTTTGCGATTTAAAGATCTGAGTGGCACTGTGTGGCTTAGGCGCAGTGGCGGTGCTCTTTGGGTTTTAAAGCTCTGAGACACACGACTGCTGTGGACAGGCATCTCGTTTACCACCAGGCGCGCTACTTGTTCGTCCCATTACTATCATAATAAAAAAAATAAAGATTCCGTCTCGATAAATAAGGTGACTCCCAAAATGCTCTAATATTATAAAATCGATTACCAGCAAAAATACTTTCGCAAATTCTTGTCACTCCTTATATAATGTTTACTGACTAAGAACACACGAAACTGTTTGAAATGCGTAACACAGCTTCTATCTATAGCTACATTTTGCCGTTGAATGATTCATAAAAGGAAAAAAATATCCTTAATATATTCAGTCGGTATCATGTAACGGAAGTACATATACAAAATATTTACACAGATTGTGGAAAATATAAACCAAGTTTTATTACTTGCAAATTAGATTACACAAATCGTTAGTAACATGTCATTTTGAACATATAAACAGTCTGAAATCTACTACAATGCCATAACTATTGTGTCAATAACGACATCTTAAAATTGTATTTAGACATATCGACTCATGCGTAGAACAAAGTCCGATATGATTATACAGCGAAAAGAGGATAAATACATAATTTCGTTATTCAAAGTAAGGCCTGTGTAAAGGTGTTTAGAGAATTTTTATATCTTATTTCGTTTCGGAAATATAAAATCGAACAACGGTCGATCTGACATCCACAGCGAAGAAGAACGAACGAAATGTCCTGAGAACAAGTAGTCTTGCACATAGACCTTTGTTCTATGGACGAGTCGATATCCATATCCAGATCTGACAATAGTAATTAGCCGTGTGGCTCGATGTTGCCGTCTTAAGCACTATTTTTACTAAAAATCTGTCAATCTTTTGACGGTGTGACCATTTACACCACTGCTTCTATTAATTATCCGTCAAACCTTTGAAATAACGTCTAAAGCGGCAACTTTGAATTGCCGTTTAAATTTTTAAATGTCATATATATGTTTGATCTATCCAGACGCCTTTTTCTTAGTTTATTGTATGTTTAAAATTCAATTATACAATATTCCTGATCCATATTATTTGGCTCAATATTATTCAAAACACGGTCAATGAATTCTCTATTCTTAACAGAAAACGTATTTGCACCAGTTTAAATATTTATTATTCTTTAATAACACACATACTTGTTGCTTTTGAATACGTTAGATAATAGATATTATATATTGCACAATTGCGTGTGTTTTTTTAACCGACTTTAAAAAAGGAGAAGGTTCTCCAATCGACTGTATTTTTGTTATGTGTATATTACTCGATTACTCTGACATGTGTGAACCGATTTTGATGTTTTTTTAAAAAATAATAACGCAACACACTCATTGCTCCGCACTAGGTAAACCCTGTGTCGCGAGTGCCATGGACACACACATAGACAACCACAAATGACACCCAAACTCGCGAAAGAAATAAATGTAGGCCATACACATACTTCTCCCGGCCTGGGAATCGAACCCAGGACCTCTGCGTGGCAGTCCGGCATGGTAACCGTTCGGCCACGGAGGCAGTTAAGATTTAAGAGATAAGAGTTAGACTTCGTTTGTTGGAAAGAGGACACCTCAGTATTGGTCCAATTTAAATTTGAAGATAATATTCCACCTCTAAGGGTGGCAAATTTGGGGATGAATCCGGTTTCGCGCACTTTCCGATAACCGATTTCAATAAAACTTGGCAAATAAATGTAAGTCCACGAACATTTCATGTCGATTTTTTTTAAAGTTATAATTTTGTGCTTATTTCAGTTTGTAGTGCGTTCAGACGTTAACCATCACGGAAATCAGCGAGGTCTAAAGCACACGAAACACACGAAATCGAGGTCCAAAGTTGAAACGTTACCACCTTAATAGACCATTTCCACCGAAAATACGCTAGGAGAGTTTCGCCGGTGGGAAAGCACCAATAAAAGTTCTTTTTGCATGCAGACGACGATGATCAGTTCACCTACAGTTCATTTCTTCTTGTCAAATTATTGCGTTTTAGAGCTAGATCATATTTTTATTATAAACAAGAGATTGTTCACACAAAAAGATCTCCGCTTGCAAACAACTGTAGGAGCTGGCATGGCTTCTAATTTGCTAATGAATCCATATCGAGTTCTTAGGCGATTGTTACACACAGGAACTGAAACTATTTTTTCGAATCTAAATATTTGTTTTTTCAAACAAACAAATATTTCGTGCCCTTTAAAGGTCCCGTGATCACGACTGATCACACGCTGAAGCCGAGTCATAGACAATTTGGCGTGTTTTTTGTGTTTTCTATTTTTTATTATATTGACTACGGGCAACATTTTCACTTAATGCGTTATGCGTAATGCCGAACTGATGGTGGAAGTCTTAGGCATCCCTCCGCCATGAAGATCGCCTAATTTGCACTCATCCCATTGTAATAGGAAAAAAATCCACACGTTTCACGAGGCGCCTACGCTGCAGAACGTGACTGGAACCAGCCCGATGGCTAAATCGAGCTCATCAAGCATTCATTCCATAATCTAGCATCGATTAGGACACTAGCATAGTTAGTCCATAAGTTCGCACACACACTCATAGCCCCGCACTAGGGAAACCCTGTATTGCAGGTGCCACAAACCACTCTCAAACTCACGAGAGAAACAAATAAGCCACACAAATATTTATCCCGTCCCGGGAATCGAACCCGGAACCTTTGCGTGGCAGTCCAGCATGGCAACCGTTCGGCCACGGAGGCAATTAAGTTCATATTGTTAATTAAATTACTTTAAAATCATTTCGGTTTCTTCGGACGTCCTGCCGCAGCGTACGAATTCATGTCAAGAAGTTGTTTTGATTTTTGCAACATCTTTACGTATTATGCTAAAAATTCGCGTGAAGTTAAATTGAATAAGCAACTGAATGAGGTCGAATGCGAAGTTTGAAGTAACTTGAGTATTAACGGAGCGAGGATTGTAAGGCCTTGCAGTGCGTATCTGCTACATATCTTAAACAAGTATCTGTCAACAACACTCGACAGCTGCCAAGGGTGATGATTTATACAATCTGAAAGACATAATTTGGATGTTACGAGGGTGAGTTGTCTCTCATATGATAGATAGCCTAATCGACCTATTTCGTATAGTGAATAACTTGATACTTGTTGAAATCCTTAAAATTTGATACAACTTTAAATTTTTATTGAATTGATATTCAATTAGTTCTTGTGAAATTACTCCACAAGTTTGTTATAATTATTAATACAAAGATCGAACACTCAGAAGAAACTCCGGCCGGATTCGAACCGACGTCTTCTAGCATACCGTGTCAGGCGCTATACCAACTAAGCCACGGAACGAACCAGCGGACCTCACGAATTTTTCTATGTGCTTGTTGTCATGTCTTTGTATTTAGTTTTTCAACGATTTTTTAGTCGTAGCGCCATCTATGAGAAATCTATGAAAGTTTTATCACCCAGTTAGATACCTTTACAGCTACCAGCCCGTTTTTTTTTTTTTTTTTTTGGGAGGGGGGGGAAATCTTTATGGATACCCCTGAGCCCAGGGAGACTCAGGGGTTATGTGGGGACTCTCCCTCCAGACTGGAGGGCCTACCCCACTAAAACCCCCCCGGGTTTCCCTCTCGCCGGTTGAGTCGGCGCCGTGGGATCAGTGAACATTCACCACGACGCCGCCCGGCCGCCCTAGCTTACGCCAGGGCTCCCGCGCCAACGGAGGGGCGAGTCGGTTGTCCTCCGACCCGCCCCCCAGACGAGTGAGGCCGTGCAATGCAGGCTCCGGAGTCCCTGTCCAGAGCCCGCTGGTCTCACTAGGGGATCAGGCGAGCAGCGAACTGCCTTCGCCTTCTCCCCGTACGTCTGCGCCGGAGCGGGTGCGCGTCCGCCGCGTCCTCGCGCACCCGCTCCGCGGCCTCCTTTTGCGACATAACCTCTGCGCAAAAGGAGGCCACCGCCTCCCAGGACTCCTCGCTATCGACGCCTCGGCAGCGAGAGGTCCTGCCCTACAATCCCCGTCAGAGTGCGGCGCTGCTCATCCCACCGGCTACACACCTCTAGGGTGTGCTGCGCGGTGTCATCCGCAGCGCCGCACTCGTGCCACGACGGGGACGGTTCCCTCCTCGCCACCTTGTGCAGGTAGTGACCGAAGCAGCCGTGCCCGGTCAGCACCTGCACAAGGTGGTACGACAGTGGCCCGTGGGACCGGTTTACCCACTCTACGAGGACAGGGCGGATCGCCTCTATGGTACGAGCGCCATAGGGGGGATCCGCCAAGCCCTCTTTCCACCGGTCCCGCATGCACAGCTACCAGCCCTAGCTAGATGGTTAATACTACCTTAACAACTCGAATTCAAAATTTTCCTATGCTAATATGGTTAATTTTGCTTGGGTAGAGTGGCAGGGACACTGGTTTTATTTCAGAATTTAATGTTTTACAAAAGAAATTAAAGCGTTTGAAAAATGTATATCGTATCGTATACTATACGTGTTCTATTTAGTTCAGTTGATATAAAAAAAATCAAGTACCTATTGAGTACAGCGGTTTTATTATACAATTTCGAGTTAAGTATGTGTTTTTTTTATATCGTGGAAATTTCTCAACACTTTCATTGTTTTGCAACACTTTCATTGTTATGCGGGATCAACGATTTGAAGTTTTATCGATTCTTAATGCGATCTCCCACATAAGGGTGCTACCAGACAGAATGCAGGCGTCGATATACTCGTATACAATTACATGCAAGCAGTTACCGCCACACGCCTAAATCACGAGCGTAGTTGTCGAAATAGAAGCTTTTCAAAAACGTGTGTAATTCAAAATTGACTCTTTTTTAACTTATTACAGAGATTTATTCAGAAAATCCTAAATTTTATTGTGATGGGGATTCCAAGCTTTTCATTGGTAGGAATTTCACATGACGACATTGGGATGGTCTATGATTGGCCAACTTTCAGCGTCATACGGTATTCAGATTTATTAAGCCTGATGAATTAGATGTTACTTATAGTTTGTTTGTGACGCATAAGAATAATATTTAGACGGGTATAGCGCGGGTCCAATACGCATTGGGAAGTTCGCACAGATAGCCTTGAGAGTGTGAAATTTACCATAGGCTTTTCGATGAAAGAAAATATCATGAGCAAATTTAATTATGTGTATGAAGTTCTCAACGCATTAGAACCGCGTGGGAACTACAGCGCAAGCCATTTCATTGTAAGAGGAGGCCTGTGCCCAGTAGTAGGGCTATAACACCGTGATAATAGCGTCTGTTGGTGTAGCTACTTTAGAGTCGAAAAGCCAAGGTGCAATAGCAAATTTTATCTAAAACGAGTAATTGATGTAGTTTGATTAAATTTCACAGATCTATCGTGAAAAAAAAAGCTTTTGTACGTAAACATAATTATAAAATAAAATATTGAGCCAAAATGTTATTAAATTTTTGTTTTTCATTCGTCTTGTAAACATTGTAGTTTGGCTATCACAAGAATTTATTAATGTATAAAGTATATTTAACTTACAGGCAGATTTTGGTTCTTTTTTACTAATTGAATTTAATTATTTTTTTAAATTGTGTTTACTGTGCGATTTTGTTGTCTGTAATTCTGTAACTATCAAGTTTCTATAACACAAGATTTTATATCGTTTCACGTTTCCTCTCACCATTGCGCAATGATGTTATAAATATAGATAGACACTTTTATAAATTGAATAAGTACAATTTTATTGACGTCTTTTTATAGCGAATTGGCACTTTGAGCTTTTACGTGATACGTAGAACTTATTTTGTGTCTTTATCTACTTCTATGAGACTTTCGTAACAAGAAAATACATAAAGGAAATAAAGTACTTCATATAATCAAGGAGCAAATCAATTTGACACTTTGGACCGTTCTTATCGTAAACGGCTTAGATTTGAAATTAGACCTGAAGCATGACATGTTCTGGATCCTGTATTTACAATGGATCACTAATGAATGGCAATTCTGCACTCATACCAGGGACTCGCTTTTTACATACCACATATAGAATTCACAAAAGACAAAAGTCCATATTTTTTGAAAAATCGAACGTGACGAACTTGTCTTGCGTCTGATGGTAAGCGACTCGCTTGTCCACAACAATTGCAGTACCAATTACCACTCTGAGCTTTATATCGTAAAGATTTGAGGAACATTGCTACTGCGACCGTAACCCTGGACAAGCCCCATGTGCCTGTAATTCCACCAGCACCCTTACGCTTAAAAACCGGAACATTTGGCAGCAGAAATGCACATGGTGGCAGTACATTACTGTCGTCCACTAATTAGTGACTGTTAGTGGACGACACTGTACAATTAATACAGAATATTTTTTGGAATATACGGAGGCGTACACATAGGTCAGTAGTTGGCCTGTTTATATTTCAGTGCAAACGAAGGTTGATATTTTTATTTATAAGAGCTGTATCGCTAATGCGTTACCAGGAATATATGGCGCTTATTTCGTCTCTATTTCTGGTTATATACTCGATGATCAGTATATATCCTCAATTTTACTATACACCGTCACAAGACAATAGGATTCTTTCCATAACTTTCTGATAGTGTTCAGGTGCACAAGATATGCTGAACATCAGGCGTTTGTAGCGGAATAGTCCCTTGCCAGATATGTGTACTTGGATAAATGGATTGATGATGTTAATGACATCATTGTCACGTTGTATTTGAGTTTTTTAGTCAACTTGATATAGCCTGTATACCTCAGTACATAAATATTCCTTTCGTTTCGATTTTACGAAACGTTTTCATTATTAGCATATTAACTATAAAATAATATATATATTTTTTACAAAGTTTGCATTTTAAGTCCCAAGCGAGCACGTAATGATGACTAACGAGTTTCGTCATATCGCACTGCTATTACAATAGTGTTGTAACTCAAAATATGTGAAATTCGAGATTATGCTAATGCCGAATGTAAAATTGGATTCTCTACACGTCAATAACAGCGCCATTAGAATATTGACAAAACTTTTTGTAAGTCTTTACACAAATATCAGTATATATTTGGCCGAGTAGATAATTCTTTGGATGTCTGTAATAAACTTTAACCGTGTAGGTTTAAATAATAATAATAAATAACGCACACACTCAACATAGCCCCGCACTAGGGAAACCCTGTGTCGCAGGTGCCATGGACACACACATAGACAACCACAAATTACACCCAAACTCACGAGAGAAATAAATGTAGGCCATACAAATATTTCTCCCTGCCCGGGAATCGAACCTGGGACCTCTGCGCGGCAGTCCGGTATGGTAACCGTTCGGCCACGGAGGCTGTTAAATATAATTTATATAAATTTATATTATTATATAAATTTAATAATCTTTCACTATTGTATTAACAGTGCGATATGTAAACAATATGTCACAAACGTTTGCACGTTAAATGTGACAAAACACAACATCGGAACAAACATTACATCGGTTTTCGTAAGTACTTTTAATTTTGGTGGTAATTTTCACCACGTCCTTTCTTGGTTGGAGACATCAATAAAACATTGCAGTAGTGCAAAAATTGTCCTGGTAATGGAAGCTCGTAGATGCCATTTTCATTACTATTTTTTTATTTTATTTTTAACAGCATTGTTTCACTCTTTAATGTTAACGTTGTCAAATCACAATATTTACATACTAGAAATTGCCTAAGGTGGGTGGGTAGATATTATTAATAAAGCGTAGGGTGGGTATGGATAGATTAAATCACAAAATCGCTCTGCAGTGTACACACGACCGTGTCTTCTGTGATTACGCAATGTTCCACGTTTCGTTCCCATTTATCTATTCAGTTTTAATTACTTTCAAAGTTTTCTTTTTAACGGAATTATTAAAATTAGAAATTATTGTTCTGTATGAACAAGACTAAGATATTCCTTACACCTATCCAGAGGTTAAAAACAAAAAAAAATACAATATTATGTAGTCCTAGCTAAATAATATTTTATCTTTAATGTGACTCGAACCATGTTTGCTTCAACTTGCAAAACAATCCTTATACCGCTAGGCCACGACGGCCTTACTATATAGCTGGTTGAAAATTGTATTCTGTGTTTAAGTAAGAACTATACGTTAAAGATCAAATTGACTTAAAAACTTTCTTACAATGTCATTCACTTATGAGATGACCAGGAAGTCATATCAAAATAAATTTTACGGCTCACAGGTTAAAGATTAGGTTTGTTTAACAATTTTCTCCACATTTTTGTGCTCAGAACCAAAAGGTCGACAAAGTCGGTTTGGGAGGTCAGATATCTTGTGTATGTAAATTTGAATACAGCGCGTTTCTTGTAAAATTTCGAGGTAAGTTTGTGTTTTTTTTTCTATCGTGATAATTTTTAGGAATCGTGTTTTCACACAATATAGAGTCAGTCTTAGAATAATAACGCATAGAATGATAGTTTCATATCAAACGAACTGTCACAAGTGAGGCAAAAATCAAATTCATGTAGGCTAGTTTTAGCAGTAGGTTAATTTCCGGTTTTAGTGAATATTTATATAAAAATACAAGTTGATACGCGTTACTTCCTTGTGGTATGTGATGTTAGTATCTATTCTATGTTTGTCTGACGTATTTTTACACTCATTTACCGCACATTTAGTCATTTTTAGCTAAAATTCTTGAGCTGTTCGCGGTGCAAGTTGACCTTGAGCACTGAAGGCCCGCCCGCTCGTGTAGGCGCATTGGGCGCGCTTCAATTTGCCTCACTTAGCGTGTGCGGACTAGGTTTCTATGCGTTATTATTCTAAGGAGTCAGTATATATCCTCAATTTTACTATATTTTTTTCCGAAGTGATTGATTCAACACTTCACTGTTGTGCGGAATCAACCAAATCCATTAGTGGTTGTATCGACTTTTTCGGGATAAACCTCAGTCCTAATTGCTTTAGGAATGAATCGTTATTACTTGCAGATAATTATGATAACTAAATCGTTTAGTTATCTCAACACGTAAATAAATTTGACAAAAGTATATACACTTTCGGACACGTAATTCGAGCCACCACGCATTTTAAATTTTAAGTGCCCTAATCTTAAACAATGTTTGATTGATCAAAAACTATTATGCAATTTTGAATCTAGCATACTAAACGTTTTTTCCATAAGTACTTGTTGGGAATTTGGATTTGCAAAACCGGGGAAAACTTTTTCTTCGATGATAACTCTATTTTTACATTCTAGCCCTTTACGGCAAAAATGCAAGGTGGCTCGAATTATATGTCCGGGAGTAATAATGTGTCGGGGAGAATATTCGTATTATATAAATTTTGGTGTCAGGATATTAAGGCAAAAAAAGCTTTTTTTCATAAATCATTGAGCAATATTTATACTTAATTCTACTGATCTCAAGTATGCATCACTGGCCCATTAAGTGCAGAGTAAGGTGAAATAATGAAACATTGCGCAATCCTCTACGCAGCCTTTCCCAAAGTGGGCGTCGCCTTTGTGACGTTGGGTTTGTGGGATTTTCAATGAATCCGAATTTAATATATCCCGCACAGTATTGCCGTCTCTTCTTTTTTACTTCCGACATTGTTTTGTTTTGAGAAATACATAAGTAAGTGTTGAACTTAAGTACTGCTTATTTATTACGCGCGAAGCCGGAAATGAAAATAAAATAAATATTACGTTGTAAGCAGCACGCACCGACAGGAATAAGACAAACATGCATAAATAAACTCTATCTCATTCGACGCTCAATCGTACTCAACAAGTATTCTATGAACCAGCCGATTGATACAGGAATGCACAAATAAAACAAACAAAAACTTGTTAAAACATGATTGCCCGCGGTCTATTGTCTACGAAAATTACCTAAGTAGGAATACTAATAACTATTAAAATGCGAAACTGTGTCTGTTGCCTTTTTATTTATTCAATAAAACAGGACAGATATATGAACTCCACGGAGAGAAATATCGAACCGAGTTAGTTTAAGCAATCTCTTAATTAATATTAGTTGAAGTTGACAAGTTGTAGTCGAGAGTCGAGAGGTCAGTCGGTGTCTAAGAGTCTTCCTAGATGAAATTACAAATCTCCCCCTAAGCCTCTACAGAACGCCCCCATTTTTTTGGGTCTCTTACCGCTCCCCTCTAGGCCTGCAGCGCCCACAAGGGGGCGTTATCGCCCACTTTGGGAAAGGCTGCGTAGAGGATTGAGCAATGTTTCATTATTTCACCTTACTCTGCACTTAATGGGCCAGAGACGCATACTTGAGATCAGTAGAATTAAGTATAAATATTGCTCAATGATTAAAAATTAAGAACCAGTTACGCGATCAACGATTTTCATCACCTGCAGAGGCTGTCGAAGAGCATGAAAAATATGTTTCAAAGATTGTCACGGAGGAGTGGCATAAATGTTTTCAAAATTGGTTCATTCGTATGAAAAAGTGCGTTAACGCTAACGGAGAATATTTTGAGAAACAATAAATTCATTTCTGACCATTTATAGTATTTTTTTCTTATTCTTTCCGGATACTTATAGTGTGCCCCACGTACACACCCTTACCATAATACATACATACATGATACATACCTTACCATACCACATTATAACTGCCTCCGTAGCTGGACGGTTACATAGGTTCATATATTATATGTATATGGGTATATTTATCTCTCTCGTGAATTTGGGTGAAATTTGTGGTTGTCTATGTGTTGTCTCCATGGCACCCGCGATACAGGGTTTCCCTAGCGCGGGGCTATGAGTGTATGCGTTATTATTATTATTATTCACAAAAACTAAAACTTGAGATTGTACGTTACTCAAATAATTTTTATTTCATAAGTAAGCAAATTAGATTTGAAGTCTTTGAAGAACAGTTGCAGTGCCACTCAGAGCTTTAAATCGCAACTATAACCATAACATTACTATTCTTGACATAAATTGCATTTTCATAAATGTACTGTGACGCTAGCTAAGAATGTTTTCATTCCCATTTTCATGTCATTTCTTTAAACTTATCTTTCAAAGACACATTTGCTGTAATGTCTCGTTTTTACATTGTTACAGTTCTGGATCAGGGCGACAGTAGGCCGGCAAAACAGAACGTGGTGGAAACAGCAAATAAGCAACAACAGACCGTCGAATTTATCGCCGAAGACGAAGAGGCAAGTACTCATGTATACTATATTATACTCGGGTATAGTACTCGTGTATTATATTTTAAGATTTCCTCAAAGATACGAATGCTACGCCATTGTTGTCGACGCCGGTGCAATTTTCAGCTATGTTTTTGTTCATTATTGATCTCCTAATATTTCGCAACTTTCTCATCTTTATAAATTGAAAATTTTTCGTTCTTCGCACCAATTGCAGTTTTCGCATTTTCGGCCTTTTTAGCGACAGAAATATCCATAACTTCTATTCAATCTGTATCGCCTGAAGCCATTTTTGTTTTCCTAATACACCCCTTTTTGAGGTGTCACACTAGTTATTATTTGCACAAATATTATTCTCATGGCTCACATCATACTTTCATAGCCAACACTATAATTCACTGTAATTTAATTATGAAGAATCAATAAATTTTCGCGAAAACGTTCGTAAGAAGCATCCGTCTGACACGACCACTCATAGTAACTGGATTGCTATATGAAAAAATATTATACAAAAATATTTACTAAATATTATACAAATATTATAAATATTATAGTTGTATTGACATATGCTCAAAAAATAAAATTTTATTTTATTCCATTCGCGACTCTTTTTATTTCAAAGACGTTACAACAAAGTTTTAACTTCGTCAAGCAGTACTAATCCTTTTATCTATTTTAGTAATTAGTGTTTTTTACGAATTACTTCTTACCGTACATTCTATCTTTTTTGTAGTTGTAGTAAAATGACAGTTCATTACGTAAAAGTGTTGCCTGCTTGCAATCAGCTAGTGATTGCAGTCGACGGTATCTAATTACCATACTGCCATATCTTAGATTGTGATTTTTCTCCAATAGTTTAATTTTTTGTCGTTATTTCGCAGGAAATCGTTATAATACTTTAGTACCGTCCTCTGTCTCTTTTCAGTTTTTTTATTTTATTTATTGCATGATCAAACTCCTTCCGTCAAATACATTATAACTGTTTTAATAAAAAAAAACAAGCTTAGAACAAATTCAAAATAAGATCACAAATGTGATCATAACAATTTTTGTTGAAGAAACCTTTGAGTTGCTTGATGAAGTTTGGGCAGTCGAAAATAACATTTTTTAACATTTAACTTGATAAAAAAACAAGTCATTTTACAACTATAATGACTTGTTTTTATATCAAGTTAAAATAAACTGCATTAATTAAAAATAAACACCACGTGTTGAATAAAAAATTCTTTTGTTGAATGCAAAATGACATATTTTTTAGTATTAATTACAAAGCAATATTTTCCTTATGAATTTCCTCAAACGAAGTTCGTAAGCGCTGGTCTCACGTGTTTATTGCGTAATAGCTGCCATGCCACTAAATCAGCTGACAGAGTGGCTATCCGCACGTAGGCACTGCCCCACATAAAAGTATACAAACAGCAGCTTTTCAAAATGGGAAAAGCGCTAAACGCCCAATATACATTAAAGTGTACTAAATATCTTCTTTACGCCCAAGCAAGTATAGTATAATCCCTCAGTTTTGTATGAAAAACGTATTTTTCTAGAGACCCCATGGTCATCCGTGGCCGAACGGTTAACATGCTGGTCTGACACGGTAAGGTCCCGGGTGCGATTCCCAGGCCCGGGAGAAATATTTGCATGATCTACATTGATTTATCTCATGAGTTTGGGTGTGATTTGTGGCTGTCTATGTTTGTGTCTATGGCACCCGCGACATTGGTTTCCCTAGTACGGGCTATGAATGTATGCGTAATGAAAAAAATATATACAATAATATAATAATAAAAATATAGAATAAAATTTTAATGCGATATTTTCATTATAATGTTCACTAGACGTTTACACGGTCTCAGGTATAATATTATCGTGATCTGAATCACTTCACACATCATTTACATTTTGATGTGTACACGTGGTAAGGTCAAGCTAAAGAGTTGTATTTAGTGAGGAATTTTGATAATAGTGCTTCAGTGTATGGTGTTTTGTATACGTGCACTTAAAGTCTTTGTAAGGTCATAGCCATATTCATTTTTTAAAAGTAATATGTTTAATAAATGCCTTAAAATTGTTTATCTTATCTTTTAATCAGTAATAGTTTTTTTGTTTTAGAACCAAATTAAATATTTAACAACTACCTATTTATGCCAACTAACATTAATAAATAAGTATCGTTTTAGTATTTACGTCATCTACGTCTGCACCTGTAAAGGCGCTGGTTGCGGCGAAAAAGTTTCTAAAATTTCTCACTAGATGTCACTAGCGGCTCAGAATTCAGTACAAACAAAGATCTTTAACAAAAACACGTAAGAGGATTTCGACAACTACAATCAACATTATAATTTGTTATTCAAATATTAAGTTTTATAGTAAACACAGAGTACATCTTGGTAGCAATTTGGTAACTATTTGAAAACTCGACCTCACATTATGCAATTGTAACGTCATGGAAGCGGCGAAAAAATACAATCTCATGGGATTTCCCTAGTACGGTACAAACTTAAAAAATCTTTATTGAAAATTGTAGGTACCTTACGTCATTTGCAAAGTGTACTAATTTGCTGTTTAAAAAACTAACAATTACTGTATGACTGAGCGTTCTAAATCAAAATTATTATTTTTTATGATAAACCAATTGGAGGAAATCTATTTTAAAGTGTAGCGACCCGTTTAACTATTTCAGGTAATTTTTATCTATGATATTTGAATTACATATTGTAAATGATAAATATGTACAAGTATCTATTTACAAGGAGCAACCGCTAGAATTTCCTGCGGATTCATCTCAGGGGAATCTGCCCTTTTTAACCGACTTCAAAAAAAGGAGGAGGTTCTCAATTCGACTGTGTTTTTTTTGTAACACATGTTACGCGATAACTGTACGGCATTTGTGAACCGATTGCTAGAAAGAAGGTACCTCAGAAGTGGTCCCATTTAAATTTGAAGAATATATTCCAACTTTTAGAGTGGCGAACTGGAGGATGAATGACTTTTGAGGTCGGTTTTTTTAGTACTCTATACTGAGATTATTATGATACAAAGGGACGAACAAGTCATACGCTTAGAGTTAAGCGACACACCTGTCCATGGCAGTTGCTATTAATTGCTATTAGAACTTTAAATCGCAAAGATCTCAAGGACACTGCTACTGCGTCTGTCACCCTGGGACACAAGTGACAAGTCTCATGTGCCTGTAGTTTTATCAGCACCCTTACCCTTCAGAACCGGAACGCAGTAATACTCACATTACTGATTGGTCGCAGAAACGGGTAAGGTGGCAGTACTTCCCTGGACGATCTTTTTTTTTTATAACATCAAGTGACGGGGCGAACAAGTCGTGCGCCTGATTGTAAGCTACACGCCTGTCCATGACAATTACAGTGCCACTTAGAGCTTTAAACTACAAAGATCTGAGGGACACTGCCACTGCACCTATCATCCTGAGACATAAGTTGACAAGTCCCATGTGCACAGGCAATTACAGAATTGCACCAGCACCTTTACCATTCACAACCGAAACACAGTAGTGCTGTCATTACCTTTTGGCGGCAGAAATAGGTAAGGTGGCAGTACTATCCTCGACGAACTCTTTCACATGAGCTCTACTGCATTCCGAATGTGTGGTACTGTATAATCAATGTGACAATTTCAAGTATAATTTTATAACTTACTCATGAAATAAAGACGTATTTCAATTAAAGAAAGGTAGCAAGGTAATGGACACTAAGCAACGGAGATTGCCTTTCAATCATCATACAAAATGTTTGTGCCTGCTGAACCAAAATGTGTGAAACAGATGATTTCTTTTTAATTATTGCTCATAGTTCTCTTTCTGCGAAACTTTGAATCATTTGTTAACTTATCTATGTAAACAATTGTTTCTTGTTACACGACTGAATCATTCTTGTCCGTATATTTTATCAAAACTTTTAGGACATATGAACTAAAGAACAAAATCCTCATACAAAGGTACACATAATGACCACCTTACATTCAGTTTAAAAGCGTATCGAGAGGCTTATAGATGACTCGGATTTAGTAGAGGCGAAGCTGCAGAGCCTTGAACACCGTTGTGAAGTTACCTGCGTATCGGTATTCTACAGGATATATCACGGAGAGTGTGCGATGGAACTACACCATTTAATACCTTCCCCATTCCATCATCAGGGGACTGAGCATAGGCTGGGGTTCCACTCCTATGGTGTGGATATTCCAAGGATTCGCACGAAGCGTTACGCCATACTTATATGTCGAACGGCTATGGAGTGGAATTCCCTGCTTGCAGACGAATTCCCGGAATGCGTAAATTAGGCCTTTTCATGTCGAGAGTGAATAGGTATTATTTAGATGAGCATGCTCCATCGTCATTTTCCATCAGTTAAGGTGGAGATCAAATGCGAAGTTATTTTTTTATTAAAAAGAAAGGACTGAAACAACCACACTCTCTCTGAAAAGATAAAACAATTCTCAATTAACATCAAGTATGTAAAATAGAAACAAATTCGCAATCCATCTTCTCTTTGAGACGTAACTAATTTCAGAGATAGTAGTTTTTATTATGTGTAAAAAGTAGTTTTTATTATGTGTATGTTAATAAACACGCCCTGGTTAACGTACTTTTAGGTCTCGTCACTACACTTTGTTATAGTACATTGAACGTAGATTACAAGATATGCGAATTAGTTTATCGTAGTCGACACGCTTGGCAGACTGGTTGGAAATCACGAGAAAGCTGCACTCTAACAAACATAGATCAAATAGACCTTATCGGCCATCTTTCAAAATTATCGCCATTCGCTTTCAGTGATACTGTAGTTATGCAGAATGATCCGAAAGATTCTAGCCATCAATACAAACATGTACACCGTTACAGCCTGAGCAATGTGGATCCTGAACATACTTCTTCCATCATATCGATACTTCAGGGAAGAAAAGACGTAAAAGCCAAATGTACAAAGTGCAAAGCGAGTTAAAACATTTATCTTTATAATGTTTTGGTTCAAGTTCTTTTTAGTTTTTATACCGATTTCACCTTAAAATTTCAACTTTTGACGAAAAATATTTCTTCGACTATACAGATGGAAAGCGCTTGAAAGTTTAACCCAAATACTTAAGGATGTGTGAAGTTATTTTCTATTCAATTGTTACTTTTATTTACTAGACTTAGAATACCTTCTGTCATTAAATATAACTTCTCATGTGTATAACGCATGTGTACGTATGCAGTATTTCTTTTGTCTTTTTTGTATCAAATGTTTGATTTGGTTTGAATTGTACAACTATTTTTTTGGTATTACTTTTTGTTTACTTATTTATTATTAAAATGTATCACCAGTTCTCAATTTTTTTGCAGTAATTATAGTGGTTAACAGTGTTGAAGACACAATCATTATCATTATATATGTACTGTAAGAAGAAATTAGTTGTAGATCTTAAAAAAAAAAGTTCTTATGCATCTTGTTCCCCGAAGTATCAATATGGGCTATTCCACTTTATTGCAGGGCGATACATAAACCTGTGCATTCCAACTATACGTCTAAAATTTTTGAGGATACGTCTGCTTGCCCTTTTAATTCCGATATTTCAGAGGGTTTCCTATAGTGAAAGTCGTTCGTATCCACAGACATATATCTAGATAGACGCCGCAAGTGTACGTACTTGCGGGCTCAAAGTAAGTGAAATTCACTTACTGAAATTTATTTCCTTCCACGGGCAAATGATTTTGTAATCAGAAGATGCATAATTTATTTTAAAAACAAGTACCTATTTTGGTTATGAATGAATATCGAGAAAACAAATATGCAACCCAGTGTACGGTGAGGCATACATGATTTTTAATACATTGCGGCTTTTACTTGGTGCGATATATTTGTGATCCTTTGTTAATACGCCTTGAATATTGAACGAACGCACTTTTGTATAATGCATTGAGTTTCCGTGGTACAGCTGCTTGTACATATCTTTGGCCAAATTTAACATTTAGTGATGGATACGTTAGGCAACACTGTCCTCGATTCTGATCGATTTTGAAAACAAAGGGACGATTATTATTATGCCCTTAGCAATATTATAAAAATATTCTATAATAATTACTCTATAATACTCTTTTGTTATAACGTTTAGTAACGTTTCGTTGTTTTTTCAGTTTTGTAGTATCTATTACCAGTAGTATCTTTAATTTCGATAATTTTTGCAGCACGTTGCCTCTAATGTCCGAATATAGTGAGCAAATAATTACATACATCGCCGGATATATGGTACGAGTGATACAAAAAAATATATAATGCATAGAATTAACAGTGCGCTGTCTTTACAAAAACCTGGAGTCGGTCATACGTTTGAGTTCGTTGCTTTCGAGGACGAAGGTGGTCTAGCTTATCTCACCAAAGTTGCTATCCAAATATGCAGAGTACCAGAGTTAGAAATCCGAGAAATCGACTCATCCGAAGAACAGAGTCTGATGTGATTATGTAGCGAAAAGAGAATGACTACGTTATGATAATAATTTCGTTATTCAAATTAAGACTTATGTAAAGGCGTTTTGAGAATTCATATATTCTTATTTTGTTTCGGAAATATAAAATCAAACAACAGTCGATCTGACATCCACAGCGAAGAAGAAGGAAATGTATTACGTCCTGAGAACAAGCAGTCTTGCATATATGTAGATCTTTATTCTACGTACACGGTAAAAACAGATTACTTAGAAAAAGACAAAATTCTTTTTATGAAGACAAATTTATTAAATCCAACAAAACGATTCTCTCCCTATAGACGCTAGAGAATAATTACTTGATAATAGTAAAAAAACGTCTCAAAAGTGTATTTTCGTTACAAGACAAAAATATTTAATCCAAGAGCAAATTAATTTACTTCAAGTCACAAAGCCACTCTAGATTCAACAAAATATTTATTTGTTACTAGAAATGTCCGATTTTGATTTGAAAAAAAAAAGAATGAAAAATTGAGAGGTACTTAATTATTTGAAGATTTATGTTTTCTAATATCAAAAAGGATAAACTTACAGGGTTATGGACCCAACAGTGCCAAACCTTAAAGTAGCAGAAATAGGATGGAAATATGGAATCTTCTCAAATACTTGAGGACCATCCAGTGCCGTATAAATGCTACAGCGGCAGAAAGCACTAACAATTCCAAATATATGAGATGACTTTATACTATTGAAGTTAACAAAACGATAGCGCGTTTCAGAGTACATCTAATGCCATCTAGCAGTGGCGTGATGGAACTAATTGCATGTTATGCTTGTTACAAGTGTATATAGTTTGATTTCATGTTGTAACCAAATTTCTTGAATTATGACTATAAAGAACACCCTAACAAACTAGAGATACTACGTATTGTTTCTTTGGATAAATGACTGTTTATGATTTTTATGATTACAAGCACAAGTAAAAGTAATCGTTACCGCGTGCGCCTTCGGCGACATGTCACGACAAGATTGACTATGAAAACGCAACGAAATGTTGCTTTAAGAATGTACTCTAGAATTTAGAATATTAATCTGAATAGAAAACTACTTCCTTTTTTGTTTAAGAATATATTTTCTTAAAATACACCCAAGAAATTTTGAATTCATTTAAGATTATTTAAATTTGATGTAAGAGGTAAAAATTTCTTGATATAAGTAATGTCCAATTAATTGAATAGAAATGAAATAAAATCTTGAAGTGAACGTATTTGTCTCAAAGTTAGAATAAAGTTAAGAGTAAAATTGTATTAGAAAAAGATAAGCAGTATTTTTGTAGTGACAATATTTTATTACTTTTAATAAATATTTTTTCAGAATTAGCAAATATTTTGAGAAATTGCTCTTTCTTATTAGTAGAAATCCTTTTTTTCTGTGTATGAGACGAAATCATGATCAAATCACAAAAACTTTACACGAGGCCGACATTAAGTAAACCTCTTCTGATTAGTAAGATTTTAGATATTTAGTCAGCAGTAACATTTTCAGTTGTCTTGCCATTCACCAATTTTATAAATCACCAACGGAAAACCATCTAGTAAATTTAATTAAGGCAGTTGCAAGTTCATATATTGACGTGCGTTTTCATTATTGAAGTCAATCTTCTATTACTAAAAGACGGTTATATAATAAGCTTATATTATTTCAAGGACAATAACTTTAATATTTGAAGTTGATTAAAAATTAAAGTTGAAGTTATTAAGCAATCTAAATTTTTAATAAAGGACATAACTGTCTTGTTTTGGTATTTTTCTATTATATTAATATTTCACGACTACTTCTAATCAATGAATACTTGAATGGAATACGTGTATTCCGTTCAATCAATCGATTTAGCGTGGAAAGAGGTTTCCCATCACTAAATAGTTCTTGTGATGTCATGGTTGATATATAAAATGTGGCACTCTCGGTTTTCATACAAATTGCTGTACTTGCGTCGTCTATCTAGATATATGTCTGTGTTCGTATCGTTAAGTAGAATTACCCGCACCGTTAGGGGTCAACCTGTATCCAGAAGTTAATCGAAACTTTTTCAATCCGGAACCCGAATTCGTACTACCTCGATAGCCTAACGATTTGCACAACTGGCGCTGGAGTAGGAGGTCCAAGGGTCGATTTCCGAGTAGGACCAATTTCGTAATTGAACTTTTCTAAATTTGTTCTGCTTGAGGTGTCCGGATAGTATCAGAAAAGTGAATTTGATAAGATATTCGCCGATTGTTAGGGTACGCCAGACGTACGGAAAAGGAATGGTCGTACGATCCTTTCGTGCACCCCAAAGCTCATAGAGCTCAAAGTTATTTCAGTTAACCTCGTATTATGTGTCACTTAACTTTAAGTGGAAAACTTATTTCTCGCAACTGACAGGGCATGATAAATTAGCGTAGAAGCACAAATAAAAGTTTTTTTTCCAATTTCGAAAGAAAGAGCTGTAATGAGTTGTCCATGGGCGGTCCACTCTTGACCCCTCGCTTATTACCTTATTGCGATATGTGAACATTTGCTAGACATGGAAACTACTCGGAACACGTTTCAAAAACATTGAAGATAGACATAGGGTAAAGTCGCAAAACTTAGGAAAATGTTTTGGAAATAAGATAACTACTTTTCCTTCCGAGCCAAAATGTTGTAGACCTACTTGAAATTTACATTTTCTCAAATGTAACACGGCCCTCGTGCTTTGTTTTTATTAACCCTGATAACATCAATAACAAAGGTAAATTTACCTTCAATCTCCGAAATCAGGCAGTTTTTATCTTTTTTTTTTTAATTTGGATATTAAAGTCCTGTTTTATTGGAGGGCTTTTTTAATGAATAAATTGCAATATAGAATCTTAATGTCTCATACATAATGTACATTACAAGAAAAGAGATATAAACTCATGTGAATTTCCAATCAGAGTTGAGCATTAAACTTTCAGTTGTTTTTGGAACTTCCTTGATGAGTTTAATGGAGTCGAAGTTGTTGGTTAGAGCGATGGCCCCGGCACGGCAACTGTCGCTGGTTCGAGTCCAGTACGGTCGAAGGAGTTTTGTCTGTGTGTTGTTCAAGCTTTGTATCAATAATCTTTATTGATGAACAATAGTTTCTGGATTAACTGAGAACATGCAGTAGAACACCATGTGAAACAGTTTGTCCAGGGAAGTACTGCCATCTTACCTATTTCTGCCGCCAAGCAGTAATGTGAGCATTACTGTATTCCGGTTTTGAAGGGTAATGGTGCTGGTGAAATTGCCTGCACGTGGACATGTCAACTTATGTCACACGGTGACGGGCACAGTGGCAGTGCCCCTTAGATCTTTGCGATTTAAAGCTCCGAGCGCACGACCTTGTTCGTCCCGTCATTTGGTATCATAAAAAAATTATAACTTTGTACAGTGTTTATTAAATTACCAAAATTCTTAATCTTCAATTTAAATACCTTTCTCTTGTCGCGTTATTGGCTCTAACGTTAAGTTTACAGTGCAGTATGTTTTTTATCAGAGATTTTCGAGGTAAGTAACCTGTAGACGACTTGTGAACTCATTTCAAATGTTTCCAAGCAAAGTGAAGGTAATGAAGCGATGTGTCTTCACAACTCGAGTTCCAAGAATACAATGTCAACGACCTTAATGGAGTCGCTGTTAAATATTCCAATTCACATTTAAGGAAAATAGTACAGAGCAATTAAAATCCAGAAAAATTGTCATAAGTTTTATCTCCTGTATTATATTCCGTATTTACAAAAATACGGAACACAATACAGGAGATAGAATTACAACAGTGTACGTTTCAAAAGTGCGATATAATAACAATATTATATCGCACTTTTGAAACGTATTTTAACTACATTACAATACATGACATATTATAACAAAAAAGTATAAATTTAAATACGCGATATTTTCGTTTAGTGACGGCATTGTTTTCAATGTCACCAAACTAAAAAGTCTACAACAACATATACAAATATACAATACATGGCATATTATAACAAAAAAGTATAAATTTAAATACGCGATATTTTCGTTTAGTGACGATATTGTTTTCAATGTGCGATGTGTATTTCAAAGTAAATGGGATTACTCAAAGAAAGGAAGTTAATTGAGTGACTAATTTAATTAGGGTGGTATCTTTCTACATGTATACTTTTAGTATAATTTAACTTATCGATATGAACAACTTTGAATATAGACATAGCGGAATTAACTGAGCGACAAGCTAACTGAGTAACTAACCTAAATTTGGGTCTTATCTATCTGCATCGTAGACTTTGCAAGAACTGATCCCTTTTCTTTGATACCAATTCTATATAACATTACATATGCCTGAACATATTGGAATAAGCTGCAGAGTTATTGAATATAGTTAAAACTAGATATCCTAGAACACAAGGAATAAAATAGAAATACGGCCCAAATAACGCCCTAATTTGGAATTTTACAGTATAACGATGTTCGTATTGGCACCCAAATTATTTAATAAATTGCCAGATGCTATTAAAGAATTAAAAAGAAAAAAGAAATTGCATAATTTGTTAGTTACTCGATGCTATTACAATATTAATGATTTTTTACTTGATAACATAAAATGTAAAATTTAACTATTGTATATCATATTTTTTACTTATGTTCACGTTTGTTTATGCTATTGATTTAATTTAACTCTAATGCATGCTATGTCTAAAGTGCAATAAGCATTGTATAAAATATTCGCATGCTAAGTTTTGGTGAAATGTACGATCTAATATAATATATTATAAGACTTGCATTGTTAACTGAATTTTTCAGCGAAGTTTGTACTCTATTTACTTCTCCCGTATAGTTGGTATGTTCATAATACACATTTATTCAATGGTCCGAAGATATATTATAATTTTACTAAACACATGTTTCTAAATTGTAAACATATCTCGATAAATCGATGCTTCTTAAAGCGCCGCTGGGGCATACAACGAGGCATTAAGTCACTGTAAAATGTTTATTTATTTATTTACGCATGTAAAGTTACGGGTATGGTTATTAAATAACAATAAAAACGGTTCATTAAAGCGTACATTTATCAATTAATGACTTTAAAGTCTATACAACCGTAAATGGCTTTGGTTGATTCCGCACAACAGTGAAGTGTTGAACCAATCACTCTGGAAAAAATATAGTAAAATTGAGGATATAATATACTGATTACTATATTGTGTGACAACACAATTCCTAAAAATTTTCACTATAGAAAAAAAAAACACAAACTTACCTCGAAATTTGACAAGAAAACCGCTGTATTCAATAAGTACTTTACATATACCAATTTTTTTTTCTATCAACTCAACTAAATAGATTTCGTATACTATACGATATAAATTTGTCAAATGGCTTTATTTCGTTTGTAAAAAAATAAATTCTGAAATAAAACTGAACCGTATTAACAAACAAGTAAAAATTTGAAGTCATATTACAATATAGATCGTAAAATTATAAATGGAATTGTGTGTATTACCTATTAATTATTATTTGGTGGCGGTAGAGCTCCATGTGAAAGAGTACTATAATACTCAGGGAACTTTCTGCCGCCAAGCGGTGTGTGGACATTAACGCCTTCCACTTTTGAAGGGTACTGGTGAAACTACAAGCACATGGGACTTCCCAATTTATTGTCTCAGGGTGGCGGGCTCAGTCGCAGTACCCCTCCAATTTTTGCAATTTAATGTTTTGACACTGTAAAGGTGCCTACAGATATGCTCGATTTCTAACGATCGACACGTGTGATAAAACAACACAAACAAAACGAGTAAATGTGTAAGCAACAGACGATCGTACATTGTAATTTTTTGTTGATCGCCACTGTGGATCGTTAATCAACAAGTGATGTCAGCCAAATTTGTATAATTTTTGACGATTTGTCCATATACTGCTAATAAGCAGGGATTGGAATAGGTAGAGTTTTTTTAGCTAAACTTCGAGGAGCATAGACAGAAAATGGACACTGTCTTACGACAATATTTTTAGGTCCTGGACCTTTTCGGGATTCGGGAAATCACTTAAGAACGTTAAAATTGACGTAATTGGGGATATAGATTTGCACACAAAACGCGCGCCCAAACCTGCCTATTCACTACTTATACGCATCAGAAAATGTGCAATATAAGGAGTGAATAGGCAGGTTTAATAATACGTAAGATAGGTCTAATAATACGTCTGTAGTGTAGTGATTCCAAGACTAGATAGACTAAGACTTTGTAACGACGAGGCACTAAAGGTATGGTCCCATACAAAAACACATTTAATTTTTCCTACTAAACTATTACATTTATGGCAATGATGTTATGTGATATGACAATATTTAATTAGGACAATAGGATCTCTCGATTGGCATTTTTTAGAGAGGTATCGTGAAAAAAATCCACAATGTCCGCAATATCGCTGATCCGACCCACTTTGTCCCCAAGATAAGATAAATATAGTGTACCTGCCTGTCCCCAATTACGTCAATTTTTAATGTGCTTAAGTGATTTCCTGAATCCCGAACAGTTCCAGGACTTAAAAAATATGTCGTAAGGCAGTCTCTGTGCATTTTCTATCTGTGTTCCTCGAAATTTAGGTAAAAAACTCCACCTATTCCGATCCCTGATTATTATAATATGATTGAGGCATTGAATAAATAGATTAAGTAGAACTAGCGGTCACCCAGTTTGTGTAGTACAGTGAAAGCTCCAGGTTAATAAGCGACTCCGATCTCTGCTAATGAGCAAAAGTAACGATCGATAAAATCGAGCAAATTTGTAGGCACCTACTTTGATCGTCAAAACACCCCATATAGAGCGACAGTAACTATCGATTACGTGGAGCAAATCTGTAGGCGCCTTAATTGTTATAGGTTGTTCGTACCGTCACTAGATATCATATAGGTCTAAAAATTATTTAAAAAATGAAAACCCGACTGCAAAAATATTTAGCTGGAAAGATAAAAAAAAAATATTCCCCTTTCACTATTTTGATTTTTATAGCCTATGACACTCCCACAATCAAGACGACTCTAACGACGCCTCATATGTCAAAATCCATCAAGCCCTATAGGCTGTACAGCGCGAAAAAGAAACCTACACTTGAAAAACATAACCCTCCCGCAGTCGGAAAAAACAATTTTTCCTTGTATACTGTAGCTTACGTCCATTCGTGATAAACCTGATTTCAGTGTTTACTGGCAGTATGAAGATGGACGCGTAGATATAAGCGATAGCTGATTAGATTAACTCCACCCAGTCGCTGACTGACATGCATCCATCGGTTGTTAGCTTTAATCGTGTAAAGATTACATACACACATAACATTATATACACACAATCATATATACATTATTTTAATTTGGATGGCGAATACTTTACTAAATTGAAATTACTAAGTGATAAGTGATGTTTAATTGGTAAATAAACATTATAATTTGTAAATAAACATTTAAGTGATAAGTGAATTTTAATTGGTAAATAAACATTACTTATCACTTAGTAACTTCAATTTAGTAGAGTAAGTATTCGCCATCCAAATTAAAATAATGTATATATGATTGTGTGTATATAATGTTATGTGTGTATACATATCGTATCACAAGAATATTCTATATATTGTATGTGTATATAGTTATATGTATATTTGGTATGTGGCAACGGGTATGTAATGTTATAATATATACGTAGTACGTTTTTGTGAAGTTTGTTTGTTTGTATTCGATTCAATTTGTACATCGTTTAGCTGCTTTGTGCACCATTAACTGCCCTTCACCTAAAACTCTGTAATAATTTGTATGGTTGCCTGGAAGAGATCTCTGTCTGGCGATAAGGTCGCCGATTGCACCTTTAACTATGTTTTATTTTTTTTGTATTGTCTCTGTTTTTTATTTTGTGTGCAATAAAGCTTATTCTATTCCGTTCTATAGTAATATGAAATGCAATACATTTTATTCAATGAGTTTTTTATGTCGTCACTTGGAGAAAACAAGGTAAAAACTGTAAATTTGTAAACAAAAGAACAATAGTTAGAGCCCTTGAGCTCTTATACAGAATAATTGCGCATTTTTTTCAAATCAGATGATTTAGCTTTATGAACGTAGTTACAGGCAAATCTAAGCATAATTTCATCATCAATTTACACAGTTTCATCACGCAGTTTTCCATCACCGTTAGCGACAAATGTTGGTACTAAACATTCATAAACCTTAAAGATTAAAGTCTGAGAAATTTAATTAAAAAATAAAGAAATTAAATATACCATCAGTATTTTGTGGGAAACGTGCTATTTTAAATTCAATTTAAAACAAACTTAATTAAAACCAAAATTGAATTTTAAAACAGGACGTAAATATTTAAAAACAGGCGTTAAAACCTAAAACATGCTTCCCTAAAAATTCTAAATCTGTCTTATTGTATTGATTCTCATATTTAAATAACTTTATTTACCTAAGTACAAGTAACTTCCATTAACTAACTTACGTAAATTTTCTTTTATTATATTACGCGACGCGACGATCAAGTCGTGCGCCTGGTAAGCTTATCCAGGTCAGTTGCAGTGCCACTCAAAGCTTTAAATCGCAAAGATCTAAGGCCACTGCCACTGCGCACTTCACCCCATGTGCCTGTAATTTCACCAAAAACTCAGAAATATCAACTAATGGCTCTAGATACGGTTGTAAGCAGAACCAAAGCACAAAAAGTGATACGTCCAAATGTAAACTTTAATTTAGCCCACCATCTCAAAGTTGCCTGTCTGTCGATTGAAAAGAAAAAAGAAAAGAAAAATTGTTTATTAGCGTCATAATTATGCCATATTACAGTTTACAAATTTTACATTCTTAAGCCTAGATATAAGTATAACGCTAAACCGACGTCTACTCAGCATTAGTCGAGGCATATTGCAACACCCCAACGCTGGTCTTCCGGAGACACCGGCCAGTTAGGAAGTACCAGTACGCGCTGCAACGACACGCCGAACCATATAATTTATGGTGACAAGTACGAACTCAATATAATGTAATAAAATACTTAACAGTTAAATGGTAAAAATATTAAATTAAATGTTCACTGGTATTGCAGGATAATGTAATATTAATAGAGTAAATTATAGGAACCCACTAAGTAAATGCCAATATAACATCTATACAACACAGCACAGGCTAAGTTAATTTCTGTTGATTCAAAAGATACTGTTTATATCTAAATTTAAAAGATTTTACAGTGTGACAATTTCTAAAAGGTGGTGGAATATTATTCCAACATTTCGTGGCGGCATAACGAAAACTGCCACGAAATGCTGCTGTACTGTGTTGCGTACTCAAAAAGCGCTGGGCAGATCTAGTTGGACGTCCAGAAAGAGTGAGTTTATCGTACAGATAGAGTGGTGATTTTGTCTGAACAATGCCAAAAAGCAAACAGGCAAAATGATAGGAGTGCCTACTCTTCATATTCATTAGATTGCTCTTATTGAGAAACGGGGTAACGTGAGCCCGTCGCGGGATCGGAAAGCAAAATCTAGCGCAAGCGTTCTGAACACGTTGGATAAGCTTTTTAGTGTAGCCATAAAGGCAGTCACCAATGACGGTATCTGCATAATTCAGCTTCGACAGAATCAAAGCTTCGCAGAGCATAATGCGACGATCAACATCCAGGTAGTTGCGTACTTGATACAAAACTTTAAGTCTGTAAAAGCAGTTTTTAACTGTTTCTACAACATGGTTGTGGAACTTAAGAGTGTTATCCATAAGAACTCCGAGATTTCGCGCTTCTGTTACTTTCTCAATTACAGTTCCTCCAATTTTAAGGCTGGGATTAAAAACATTTATTCTCTCTATTTGACGGGCAGATCCAAGAACGAGAAACTTTGATTTGTGCGGGTTTAGAACTAAGCAGTTTCTATTTGCCCATTCACTAATTCCCTCAAGATCGGCATTGATACTAGCTACTGCAGATAATGTGTGTTCAGGTTTAAAGGATAAGTATATTTGAACGTCATCCGCATAGATATGATGCCTACAATTATTAATGTTAATTGGTAAGTCTGCGCTATACAAATTAAAGAGGATTGGACCCAGTATAGACCCCTGCGGTATCCCTCGGCCTATAGGAAGCGCCTCCGAGAATGATTTGATTCCAGTATCACCAATAATTTCTACTCGCTGTGAGCGACCACTTAGGTAACTAGAGAACCATTTTAACGTTTGGTTGTCGAAACCGTAAAACAATAATTTGGCCAAAAGAAGCTCATGGTTAATGGTATCGAACGCGCGCGAAAAATCAAGTAAAGAGATTATTTATCCCTTCCCTACATCGATTCCGGCGAGGGTATCGTCAATAACATCCATTAAGGCGGTCGCTGTGCTGCGGCCAGCTCGGAATCCTGACTGTTTCAAAGGTAAAATATTATTTGAACTCAAAAACTCGGTCGATTGTATATAGAATATAATTCGGTGAGTGTGCCCATGAGCTCCATCAGCTCATTTCTCTCGCCCACTTTTACCATCCTATCGAGATATCATCCTTAATTGGCCGATAGTCTTTTCGTCATCTTTATATTTGAATTCCTGCCTGCTATTGTGTTTCCAAGTAGATACAATCCGGGTATCTTTAAAATGCGGCTGAATAGGCATCTTCTGGGCGAGTTCGTTCCATCGCCGACCCCATCTGCACTCCGAGACTAGGTAGTGGTAGAAGTGTAAGTCTATTTACTTTAAAAAATCAGTGTGAAAACGAGTTGTTGTTAGATACAATTTCTTATTAATACAAAGATCAAAGACTTAGAAAAATTCCTTTGATTCGAACCAGCGCCTTCAGAATACTGTGCCTGAAAGCGCTGGTTCGAAGCCAGCAACTGAACAGGTGCTTCAACTGACGTAGATGTCTCTTATATAGATTTTAAGATTTTCGTGGTTATTCACTAAATGATTATCACTAGTATCAGGTTTCTTACCACGGTATGACTTCTTTTGATTTTCCCGATATTTCGGAACGGTTGCACGGTCCATGATCACGGGTTGGTTCATGGGTTCCGAAATATCGGGAAAATGAAAAGAAGTCTTACCGTGGTAAGAAACCTGATACTAGTGATAATCATTTAGATGTCACTTTTTGATCAAATATATTATTGAGTTTTGTTAAATAACTCCATTCGTTTTTATTATGATAATTAATACAAAGATCGAAAACAGACAAACTTTTTCGACCCGATGGGACTTGAAACCGCGACCATACTGCACCGTAGTACGGCTCTTACCAACTGAGCTCAAGTTATAGAGTTCTCGAAATTCAGGTAGACGACATTTTTGTCAGTGTTCGATCTTTGTATTAATCATAACAACTAGTGGAGTAATTTCACAAAATGATAATTGACATCATGGTAGTAAAACATTATAATATTCAATAAACTTGATTTGTTGTTATGCTATTGGTTTTGATGTAAATTATATCTCCAAGTTTCTTCACAAAGAACAAGGCAACCTCATAAAAAGGTTCTAAAAGGTTTCACAAAGAAAAAGTACAAAAAAATATCTCAACGTCGTCGTGGAAACGAGCAGTACATAAGTGGGGCGCCGGATGACTTCAATGGCGGAGCTCACGGAGCTGACAATACTTGACTCATACGACAGATATTTGAACGTTCTCTCTTTGGGATATTTAAGTCTACTTGTTTGGGTAAATGATGCTGTAACTGTGGCTTTATTTTTAGTGACTCATAATGATGTCAACCCTTTTGATTAGTAATCGTTTCGAAAATTTTAACAGTTAAATATCTGTGAAATCTCGTGTACTAATACTAGTAGTAGTAATTATACAATTACACGTTTAATTTGTTGAGTAAACATAACCTTTATTTAGTTTAATGTTTATTTTTATTTATTTAGTTTATTGCTCCATTGGATACAGAAAAATATAACCAACATCCTCTCCAATTCTTGTAACTCTATCGACAATATTAGTCGATCTAAAGAATTGTAAGCAATTAACATTTTTGACGTAAGTTCACTTATGCCATTCTCCATGAGTTGTGCGACATGCTCTTCGGTTAGGAGTACTTTTGACCTGGCCTTTCCTCAGAATGCCCTCAATTTGGTCATGTATTTTATGTACATACATCCAAACTTTGTTGAAAAAAATCTTATTTTTTTTTAGTTGCGATATATGTGTAGTATACAGAGATCAACACAGATTTTAACATTGTACAATTTTAAATCTGAGGTCGTCTAGATCGTCATTGTCATTGAAATTATTCTCCAATAACATTAAACCTAAACTTTATACCCTCAAAGTTAATTTCGACGGAATTTCGGCGCAAAATGGCACAGAGCGTAATTCTCATAAATATTAAAAAGGGTTAGGAGCGTATCTTTTTTAGGAATTTAGTAATTTTACGGCGCGTTACCGGCTTTGTTTATTAGGCGAAGATAACAATACTCCGCGAAATTCAAACCGCGGTTTATTTGTAATTTGTACTTGGGTTAATAAAAATATATCACTATAATCAATACAGTTCAATCAAATACTGCGCCGACCAAGCCACAGTCCGGTGAAAGTAGGCAATGACCGTTACCAGCGTTATTTATTCCGATTAAGTTGTCTCACAGCGAAATCTCAATTATCTGTAGAATTTTTTTATGTGGCCGATCAATAAACATCGAGGTTACTTCAGATTTTGCACGTGACTTCGTTCGCGTCCACTTGCCAGACAACCACGCCAGTTACCTGGTTTAAAATTATTTGTCTTTTTTTTTACACGTGACTGGCAGATGACTCCTGATGTTAAATCGAAAGTTGAATCCAAACGGCAAGGAACCTAATACAATGTTGATACAATCTACAAAATAAGTATGATAACTCCGGACAAACGTAGCAGCGCGGCTTGTATGTGTGCACGCTCGCCACGCGCCGTGTACAGACTCACACACATTTGCATAATCTCCCAGTGCAATCGCGTTGCATAGAGCGGGTCGTCACACGCGTCATAAATCATAGAATTGAAGAGGTCGCTCGGTGTTTAGAAATGACATCAAATAGTGCACTTGTTTATTCTTGTGTTTGTTGTGGTTTGAACAAGAATTCAAAATTGTTCAGTATTTAATTTCTATTTCATAATCATACTACATAATTAAGATATCAATGCGCGATACCGGTATAACAATATATCAATCTGTAAGTACATAATGCATTTAACAAAGTAATTTCAATATATCGTGAGAATACTGTGATAAACACCTTAATTCTTTCAAAGTATGTTTACAATTCGTATGTACAACTAAAGTAATAATGTGACAACCCTACGCTCCGACCAAAGTGTATACACACGCCGGACAGGCGGAAATTCTCCTTCCTTCTTTCTCTTATTATACTATGCTGCATGCCTGCAAGATGCCTCTCCACGCCTCGTTTGAAGGACCCCATATTATAAAAAGGAGGGAATACATGCGCTGGAAGGGAGTTCCATTTGTCGACTATACGACAGAGAAAGATGCCACTAAACCTTATAGTTCGTGACGGAATATATTGCCGTTGAAAAAAGCCGAGTACTGAGGCCAGCACAAATGCTTCGGAGCAGACAAGGGGAGAGGGAATATCTATGGTTATGAAGTGCTCTGTTTGTTAATACAGATTGTAAAGTAACTGTCTATAGTCCATCCATATCTGTTTAGCTGTTTTGATGTGGTTTAGTAACAAATTTTACAGGGTGTAACAAAAAATATTCACTATCATAATTCAATATGATTCAATAACATTCAATATCATAAATAATATTCACTATATTGCGTCTGATGATCTTACTACTTACATAACAAATTATCCTAGGAAAAAAAATTTGGCTCTAACACAAAGAATTAGTTGATCAAAACAAAAGGGACGTGGATATTACTTCGTATGTGGAGGTCAAAGAAAAAGCTTTTCAGAGTACACAATAGAGTTTATTACGCCGCCGAAAGCTTAGCTCTTAAATCTTATCAGAAGACAAAATGTCTACCGTCGATCGGACATAATATTACTGTCAGAGAGCGGAATAGATATTATACATAGACCTCAAAGAATAACATAGAGTAGATAATACCCCCCTCTGAAACGTTGTGTTGTGTTTTAATTTTTTACTTTTAATCATTCTGATCCGGTGGTCGACAATTTTTGTTAGTAACATAATCTATCTCATCTCACAATCTGTACAATGTTAATGCGATCTGATGGGATTGGTGGGATTATTCCTTTATGTTGTCAGTGGAGATAAGTAATCCTTTAATATTCTACGTACGGTGTGTGTACAGTCTCAACTGGGGATTCCTCCAGTAAAAGAAGCTCTCTGGTTCGATGTTAAAAATATGTTTTATTTGTAGTAAATATAATAGTAGCAACAATAAGGTGTTGAATTTTTAATGACGCCATTATTTGCTAATAGACAAAAATCAGTATACAGAGTACTAAAAAACCGACCTCAAAAGTTCGTGGAATTACACCTATTTGCCAAGTTTTATTGAAATCGGTTACCGGAAAGTGCGCGAAACCGGATTTTTTCCCTAGATTGCCACCCTTAGAGGTGGAATATTTTTTTCAAATTTAAATGGGACCACTACTGAAGTACCCTCTTTCCAATAAAAAAAGAATCTTCAAAATCGGTTCCCAAATGTTAAAATTACAATGTAAATAAAACTCGGTTAAAAATACGGTGCAGCTGGTATTGCGAACAATTAGACTAAACTTTTTTATGATACCTAAATGACGGGACGAACAAGTCGTCGCCTGGTGTTAAGCGACACGTCTGTCTGTAGCTATTGGATTGCAGTTGCAGTGCTACTCAGAGCTTTAAATCGCAACTGAGTGACACTGCCACCCTGAAAATAAGTTAATAAGTCCCATATGCCTGCAATTTCACCAGCACCCTTAGCGTCCAGTTACACGAGCCAAAATTTTTCGCGCGACTGCCGCCCGTCGTCCGCCCAGTTACCACGCCTTCATGTAAATTAACGGCAAATCTGAATTGTATTTACTAGGCAACAACATTTAAATTCATCTGAATAATACAAATGCGCGGCCGCCGCGTAGACCAAATTTAAGCCAGTCTCGTTCGCGTGCCGGAGACGCTCATTTAAGTTAAAACATAAAAGCTAAACAAATAGAGCGTATTTTGCCATGATAGACACACACGGTCCCTGCGCGGCGATAACACGGACTCCGCTCTTAGACCGCGCGCTTAGTGATCGCTATGAAATTCGTGTCAAATAAATGCGCCCTTACCCTTCAGTACCGTGACATACTTCCCTGGACGAACTCTTCACAAGCAGCTCTACTCCTACTAGTCTAAAACAAACGTAATTTTAATGGTAGGTAGATACAGTCAACTGCAAAAAGCGATATACTGACTGATTGACAGTCACAACACTAAAAAAAATTTACGCACGATGATGCCGAAAATTATTTACATCACGTTACAACATAGAATAAAACAAACTTTTGTTAAAGGAAAATACGTAATCTATACAGTACAAATACAGTGTTACCCTTGCAAATTGCGTGTTCTTGCTCGCTAACCTTACCGTAAACTGCCTCTCTATTCCATTGATTCGTAGCCCTTATTATCGCGCGATAGTCTATTGTTGCCATTTAGAACCAAATACAACTTTGCTTTATGTTTTATGTTCAATACTTCACCTCGGAAAGTAGCAAGAGATGAGCAAAATTAAACACAAATGCATTAAAAGACGATAGAATTTACAATGTACCGTTGCGGACACCGCTATCATAACTGTTTACATTTATTGCAAATTGTACCTTATCGTCATGCGCTTTGTTTTCAGTTTTGCACTCGCTGTGACGTTAATTACGGGTATCTCCTTTGGTACGCGAATATTGCAATACTTAAAAGGTTTTGTAGTTCTTCTCCTTGAGTTGCAAAATTTACTCAATACTGTTTGAAAACCAAAACCACCTGAAACATTTCCTCTAACACGATAATATGAAATTCCCGATGGGATATTTCAGCTTTAATACTTGGTAGTGTGATTTGAATCTCATCTTTGGCTCAAATTTTTTTTCGACTTTCGGACACGTCTTGATGCATGCAAAGAAATGATGAAATAGTAAAATCATGGCTTCGCACGGCCCGTAACTTCACGGCCTACGCTACGCGCCTTTGAAGTTGCCGACACACGGCGGATCCTACGGACCCTTACAGGCGAGTCCGCGTCGGCGCAAGCCGTGAAATCACATGTCTTAGGAAGCCAGCTTAAGGTAGCAATAAAGACGCACGTATCAAATCTATATAACTTTTCAAATAAATATAACCAGACATCTACCATCCAAACCATTCTAATTCTTTCATTCAATCTAATTCATTCTACCTTATATACTTGGTACTTGGTGCAACGGGCTGGTATCCACAACTCGAAGACAAAACGCCTATTTTTCTACCTTATATAATTACTGAAGGGTTTTAAATATTCCCAACGTGTTCCTGGAAATTTCAGTCGATGTAGAAACGCTTTAACTCTAGTAGACTCGTTGTCTATACGGAGTACATAATAGTAGCAGTGATCTTTGACATTTTGGAATACAATTAATTTATTTTGCAAATTTCTATAATTACGCGCAATCACAATACTTAATAAATACATCAGTGACAGCATGAGAGAACACTTGTCGTCTAATATAAGAGGTTCTGGGATTGGTTTCGTATCATATTGGTTTCGTTCTCCGCTGTTATCTGTCATGTGTTGTTTCCATCGCAGCGTTTAGGTGTTTGTTGTCCCTCCATCTTGTACATCTGCTTCCACTCTATAGGGTGTTCTATAGGGTCCACACTGTGACCATCAGTCTAATTTTCGGGTTTCATGTATGTAACATGTCTTGTCATTTCTCATGGGTGGTGTTGAGGGCTTAAAACTGTTTGAGAAATTCATAAAATTTGCTGACTCGGTTTGTAGCTCAGTTGGTGAGAGCGCAATGGACGCTGGTTCGTGTCCAGTCAGATCGAAGGGTTTTTTTTATGTTCGATCTTTTTATCATTAACATGAGGTAAATATGACCATTTTCTATACCACATTGATGACGCCATTCAATAAAGGAACATTCCAATTAAAGGTTTTCGTAAATTATCTAAACTCTACAAGACGATAGCAACAATAGCAATAAAGGGTGCGGTATCTTTGAATATTGATACGATCCCAGAAACCGTACAAGGGAGGGAAAGGTTCAATTAATATCAATAGACGTAAGCCACAAAATTGTTTTAGTCACTTAGTAAACACAATAGCTTTGTTTACATAAGGTATTGGTTACAAGATATGTGGAAGTGTATTTATTAAACAGGCGGGGCTTCACAGAAATGTGAGCGGTACCCACAGACTAAACAATATACGCTATACAAGCGGTGGTAGTCCAGTGCATTTTAGCTGTTTGTGAAAGAGTTGCCCAGAAATAATAATAATAATAATAATGACCGGCTAACAGACTGAGAAAGAAAAAAAAATAAAACATTTATTAATAAGCACATTTACAATAAAAAGGTTGATAGTTCCGGAAATGTGGAATATAGTGCTAATGAAAAGGATGGAGCCTCAGCACTACATGCTGCTTTTAATACATAGACATCCGCTGCTGATATTTATCAAACTTCACAAGAATGAAAGAAAGAAAGAAAATGTCTAAAACATAAACATACTGGTTATATATTTGATGGCCTAAAATTAATTCATAATTTCGATGAGCACACGAATATATTGCAAGTAAAAGAACATTAAATACCGGATACACAGAGCAGTTTCAACTTCTTACATACATTTAAACTTACCTAGGTGACAAAAAAACTAATAAGAAATTTAAAAGAAAACAAAAAAAACCATTTGCTACACTTTTATACAATTACGATAATAGTTTACTCCAATATACACTTTATTTTGCATGTGTAAACAATATAGATACTGTAGGTACTACGGTACGGTAAATGTGAGCATTATCACTGCGTTCCGGTTTTGAAGGGTGCTAGTGAAACTACAGACACTTGGGACTTGGCAACTTTACGTCTCAGGGTAAACGTCTTAGTGGCAGTGCCCAATAAAACGTATAATTATTACATACATAATTCGGTATTGTCGCTTTAATAGAAAAACAAAGGAAAACTTGTAAAAAACAGCAGGCATCGAGATCATCTTTCAGTTATCGACAGTTGTAGGAATTTGTAAAATATTTAACTCTTGAATGTACTCGAGCGTTACTTTACACCATCATCGCGTCACATTATGATAATAAGTTTTAGCGGATAACAGGCGGCCACACTACATAGAAATGTCTGCCAGAATAGTATTAAGTATACTTAAATTAGGATTAAGTGGACATAATAGTGGTGTCAATTTTAAAGTATGATGTATATAATCATTTAAATAGTTTTTGGCCCTGGTGTAACCTCCTATTTTTCGAGATACGTCAAAATCGCTTATGTTCCCAACACAACAATATCGCCCGCACACAAGCAATATTATTGTCAGTGTTATTGTGTGTGTGCGGCTAGCTCATGAGAACTACGTTACACTGACGGATGACCAGCGAATCAGCGGTCGAAGTGCGTTACTGAATTGTGTACTTTCAACTTTGTACGATTTTTCATGTATCGGATAAAATATATCGATACCGAATGATACGATAATATCGGATTGATTCGATATGTCCAGGGCATATATCGATATTTTTTAAATATTGATATATATCGAACACTCCTAGGATATAAAGATTGAGAAATTAGGAATAATGGACTGACTATTTTGTAGATTAAAAGCTTTGTGCTCAGGTCACACAGAGGCGGCCGCGGAAGCGTTTCGGGCGCGGGAATTTGTAATGTACGAATTCATGGCGAAAATATCCCATGTGCCTGTAATTTGACCAAATTACCATTTATAAATGAGAATATATATATATATTGGTTTCATTTAGTTTCTTTTTGTTGAAGAACTTCTGTTATACCATTTTTAAACAAACAAAACAATATTACATATTATTATTATGGTTACCTATCAGTAGTCCGACATGACATTTTCTAGAAATAACGTTTGGTCGAAATCTCATAACTTCGAAAGTAATTTTGAGAGGAAAATGTTTTTTCTTTTAAACCTAACTTAACCTAACCTAACCGAACCTAATCGTGTCATTGTGATAAACATTCAACATATCCTGAAAGAACAACTTTTTCGTTATTATTCGGTTTTCGGTGTAATGAAAATTCGAACAAATGTCATTTCGGACAAAAATATCTTCGACTTTGTGATAGGTTGCTATTCTTATAGCTAGTTCCCTGTGCAATGAGTATAAGAAAATATAATTAGTGCCGGGGCACTACTTGGATTATCCAGACCAAACGCAATTCAGAACAATTCGTTTTCCCAGGTTAATCTCGGGATCTCTCCTCTAGCGCCCACATGGATAACCTCTGAGTCGTTGAGGTCGTCAAACATTTACATTGACATACTAATTGAATCATATAACTTTTTTCCACCACCCTCACTCTCGAATTAGACCTATAATAATATAATAAGAATACAGAGCAACGTTATTTTCTCTATTTAGCTTTTCTACATATAGCGTAGGATTTCATTAGTAAAAGTAACAGGAAAAACCTTGGTATTACATATAAATTTATGACAAAGCTAGCCAGCTCTTGCGTTGCCGTCTCGACTTGTTTACTCCGTTTCCTTTGCTTCCAACAAAAAAAAAACAGCCCTATAAATTTTACGGCCTTGTTACCATGGACTTTTTTGCTCTCATATCAAACTACACACACTGGCGATGAATTCAGAACACTTTGCAATTTTAGGTTTAAGTACGTAATTTTTTTCAAATTTTTCTTTAAAGGACGTAATAAAATTTCAATGTCTTCTACTATGACCTCTCTCAAAATTGAAACTTAAAGAAAAAACTTTTATATTAAAAAGTAGATTCCTCATTAGGCTCAATTTATATTGCGGCGGAACGGAATGGAAGCGAATATTTGTAACGATGTTGTACATTACACAATGAACTTTATAGTCAATTTTGTAACGTATAAATTAGACACTAGCCAATATCATTACAAAAATATGTATAATAAATTGAGCCTTACATTTACTATTTTAAATCATTATTTAAAATTATGCTAAAGTTATTCAAAATTATATAAGCGACCCATATTTATTGTCTTTTTTGTAATAAATACTAAGTGACGGGACGAACAACAAAGTCGTGCGCCATGTGGTAAGCAACACTATAGCAGTTGCAGTACCACTCAGACCTTGAAATCGGAAGGATCTGAAGGACACAGCCAGCAGCTGTGCCAGATTAGGCGATTTTTCGCCATTTAGACTATTCCGAGGGGTCACGCGGCGATTAGAAAAGTGATCGGCGTTTCGGCGATATTTAGGCTATTTTTGAAATAGGCGATTTTAGGTTACTTAAAAAAAAAGTAGCTCAAAAAAAAGACGTTTTCAAGTGTAAAAATTTTACCTATGGAATAAATGAACATTTGACTTTGTCCGGGGGATTACAAACTTGAGTGGGGATTTTGTGGGGAATGAAGTTTCAAAACAACTCATTCGGAGGTTTGAGTATTTCTTCGTGTGGGGAATTGGAGGAATAAGAGAATTCATATTCCCCGCAGCAAGTAAAATTGCTTTCCATGATTATCAGGGCTTTTAAGGCTTGCTTTTACATCCATAAATTAGCGAATCCATTTACACACAAAAGTCTGGCAACACTGACTGCCACTACGCCCGTCAGCCTGACATAATTTGACACGTTTCGTGATGCCTGTACTTTCACCAGCACTCTTACCCCTCAAAACCCGAACGAAGTAATGCTGACATTACCGCTTGGCGGCAGAAATGGGTAAGATGGCAGTACTTTCTTGGACGAACTCTTTCGTAATGAGCTCTACTACTAAAAATGGCTGTCTATAAGTGTATTATTTCTTATTATGTGTAAAAGAAAGCTGCACCCTTTGTCCATTTCGCCACCCACTAGATTTACGCAGGACTAAAAGGAATACGGAACGAAGTAAAAATCTATAGTGGTTAAAATCTACACAAGTTGAATATATTGTAAGTAACCTGAATTGTTTGCCCGTGAGTGTACAAGTATAAATTAACAGTAATACCATTTATTTTTATGTCTAAAAGAAATCTGTATACATTTTTGTATATCCTTTTTGTATTATAATTGCACCAGTAATTCAGTTTGCACAGTGACTAGAGGACGATGAAATTATATCTAACTACATAATTATGGTATAATCTGTTCCAATCCATTTTGAACAAAAAGTAAACAAACCTGTTTGGTTAAAATTCTAAAGCAATCACTCAATAAATCGAATAAGTATTATACGTATATGTCGAAGACTTCAACTTGGTATATCATCACTTTTTCCAACAATATTCATTTGAATAGCATCGTATAATCGTATTTGAAAAATGGTAATCTAAAAGTGAGGTTATTTATTATTCATCTATACTTCTATGACTTGCCTACGGTTGCATAGTGCTATTCGAAAAATACATTCGAACATTTCAATCGCAATCGATCGAGTATCTAATTGTAGGGATTTGAAGGAGGATTTAAATTGAAATTTTAAATATATTTATATAGATTATGTAAGGAAAACGGCTAGTATGACTCAATTGAACAAATCGATTCATTCAATTAATTAATTGATTTGTAGTTGGCGTTACAATTGGCCATCACTAAACCGCCTATGGTCGGGTCAGTGACTTGTTTGTTTACTTTTAGTTCAAAATGGATTGAAACGAAATATAGTAAAAATTTACAAAAAATAAAAATATTTGTAAGCCATCTCAATTTATTGTCCTTACTTGTTGTTACTTGATAATAACAATAACCCGCACTAGGGAAACCCTGTATCGCATTTGACACATTACACACATTTGACACATTGCATTGGACACACACAGAGGTAGACAACCACAAATTACACCCAAACTCACGAAAGAAATAAATGTAAGCCATACAAATATTTCTCCCAGCCCGGGGATCGAACCCGGGACCTCTGCGTGGCAATCCAGGATGGTAACCGTTCGACCACAGAGGTAGTTAACGTGAACTTTTCTTTCTATGTCCAAAAGAAAGCTGCACCTTTTGTAATTTTTTCCAACTTCTCATAATTACGTCACCTGTTTGGTTTACTCACTGACTAGTAGGAAGACAAAATTATGACTTATCTAGGACTTAGCACCATGGGCATTAGATAAAAAGGCCCTCGGTTCGACACCGGGTAGGACTAATTTAGTCAACTTAGGTACTTATTCCGCTGGCCCAGCGACCCAAATTGTGTCGAAACCTTCGAAACGAGATCATTTCACTCGGTCCTGTGCCATCTCTCGCTGATTAATGGCTTGAAGTTCGCGCAAATCCGCTTCATGGCGTCGCTTCAAAGATAGCTACGGTATACAATTGGTATAACTCGAATAGGATAGGACCCAGATAGGATCCTATCCCATTATTTCTAAATGGCGGAGCCTGCAAAGTCTGGGCGCTTTAGTTTTGTTTATAAACATTTGGCTGGGCGGCGAAGTCTTCTAATTCGGAATGTTAAAAAGAACGTTCCTAAATTGCTTGTGGTCTGAGTAGGTAATCTGAACAGTGCCTAAAGAAGTAATTCTTCTTATCGTATAGATGACATAAATTATACTATAGTGGCCCAGAACTCAGCCACGCCGACTGCGTCATTAGCAGCCGCCAGCAAATCCTCGAGCGTGCAGGTGTTAGGGCACGCAGTGCACGATGAAAGGTGAGCAGACAAGGTTCAACAAATTGTCCTTGCTCTGACCAACCTGAGTTCGAAGTAATTACGTTTGGTACTTGTAACGCAGAGAAATTCCTAGTTTGTGACCTTAACCGCGAAAGACAGACGACAATTATCTCGCAAAAATATCAAAATAAATAGTAAAAATAATTATTTACATGGCAACACTAAAAGGGAAAGACAAAATGTAATAGCCAGCGTGCAATCATTGGCCATAACCTGTTAGCCGGCAGGTAATTTATGTGATTGCGTGGTACATTATTATTATTGCCACTTGGTATCATTTACTTTCCACTATGATAATGCTTAAAATCGATAAATTTGTTATTACAACGCAAGAACGTTTCTCTGAACGAACTTGTGTTGTAAAAGGAACTCTCTATTAATGACACGTACCAGTACCAGTCTTCTTCTTATCGTATCGATGGCACAGGCTAATTACCATCGTGGTAAAAGGGTTTACTCACCGATCGTTGCTCACGATGAGCCAGATTTTTTTTTAAATTTATTCTATTTCAAAAACATTAACTATACAGGGAGCACGGATATTACGTCATACGTTCCTTTCGAGCACCTATTGGATGCTTACAATATTTATTTTATTTTTTTTATTGATCAAAATACTAGTATATACTAGTATTATTTACTACTCTTTCAAGCGTCGCTCATAAAAGCCCTTCCTTTAATAAGGCTTTATCCGCGAAAAAGGAGCATTCCATATGAAATAGCAAAATAAATCAAAATATGAAATTTAAACACGAAACAGCGTCTGTTGTAAATAAAATTAATTTGTATAACATGTAGCGTAAATGGAAATGTATCTTTGAAAAATCTAAAATTAAGGTATTAATAACTTTTTCACTTCTTATGTTCTGAAGTTCGTATTTATGCTGGGTGTAAGCTGCATAAAATAGGATTTTATGCTCTAGTACATAAAATAAAAAATAACATCCCATTAAATATGTCCAATGTTTTAATTTTACATTCAATTTCAATTAAATACTCGTTTATTTGTAATATTGCTGTTTAATTTCCTCGCAATCGAAGTGAAAAACAGATTGAGTATGAGTGAGAGTATAACTCGTTCATAAAACCCATTTTACCCTCGACTAAAGTATCCATACTCGTAAAATGGCGCGTTTTATACACTTGTTGTACAATGCACCATTGTAACTATAGTGAAAAACAGGGTGGTATGCATTGACTTACAATTATATGGACGTCGGGTCCGCGCTAAAAAGTGTCCGCACTTGTAAGGCGCTAAAATCGTATACAGAGCGCGACACTCCGCTTTAGTCTTTATTTGTTCTACTGACAGCGCGATACTGCGATGACATTACAATTTAAATTTCGAATAGGTTGACTTGGGACATTTTTTTCGTGGTTTTTGTATTAGACCCGTCGTCCATTTATTTGTAAGTCAATGGTGGTATGCATTAATATTACACAAATTGGTTGATGATGCTACTATCTCAGTCAACCGTGATCATGGGACCTGTAAAGGGCCCGAAACGTTGGTTTGTTCTTCTAAATCTTGTCATATCTGTTCTTGCACAATTGCAAAAGGCTACGGAGTACATAGCCATCGAAGATATTCTACTATCATCATCAACTATGATTTCTATGACATGCATAATGCTAATAAGTAAGCAATTTTTTAAAGTGGATTTGATTGAAATGAGTACTTTTAATTATTTGAAGATCATTTTATAAACAAGTGCTGTAAATCACTTTTGTGTTGATATTATTGCTATATGTATATAAAATATAACTAATAAAATTCACAATATCTCAATAAGTCACCCAAGCGACTTACAACATTTTTCACAATCTATTTCAAACTGCAGATCATCATCATCAACCCATTTATACGTCCCACTACTGGGTAGGGGTTTCCTCTCAAGCGCGGCTTAGGCCATAGTCCATAGCCCTCTCTGGCCCAATGCCGGTTGTAGACTTCACACATTTTCCGATTTTTTCCTTCACCGAAAAACTAATTTCTAATTAATTTCGCATTAAATCCCGAAAAACTCAGAGGTGCGAGTCCGGATTCCAACCGGCGCGGCCTCTACTTGAAAGGCGGTAGGTCCAAACCATTAGCGCCCAGTTACATCGGGCGAAAGTTTTCGCGCGCGCGGCGACCGCCCAGTTACCACGCCTTCATGTACATTAATGGCGAATCTGAACTCTATTTACTAGGCAACAACAATTAAATTCCTCTCAAATCCTCGTTTAAGTTAAAACGTAAATGCTAAATAAATAAAGCGTATTTTGCCATGACAGTTAGACGCACGCGGTTGCTGCGCGGACTACGCTCGGCGACCGTGCGCGGTGAGTGCGCGTGCGATGAAATTCGTGTCTAATAAATGTGCCCCTAGGCTACCACGGCTTTTTTATATTCTGCTAATATAATATTTAAAAACAGGCTAAAACGTTAACAAACGTACACGCTTGAACAAATTCGATACAATTAAATATTTAACAGATTGAAGAACTAATACAACACAAAAGTGAGTAAGGCACAAAAACTTCCATACCGGGTCAGCTGTAATTGATAATGATCAATTTATCAGTAAATCTTCGTATGTAACCAGTAAGCAAAGAGAAACTCATTACGCAACGGAGAATAAGTCGGCAAATCGAATCTCTGTAGAAAGTTAGGTGGGTAACGCGTGAATCTTTTGTTACGTGGATTTTTTGTAACTTTTGTAAAGTGGTTAATTTCGATGACATGTTTGCATTTCATCAATAACCTTTAATTTCCAATGTTATTAATAATTTGATTTTATTGTGTTTATTATATTATTGCGTTAAGTGTATTTATTATGTACAGAAGACGTATTTGAAATAACTTTGTAAACGTCAAGGCTGTTTTGTGTATTGTGTTGTCTGAATACTTATACAGCGTGTTGCAGATATGCTCTTTACATTTTCATGTCTTTAGCTATAATACTGTCCTCAATTTAACACAAAGACGAATAAGTCGTGCGCCTGGTGGTAAGCGACACGCCTGTCCGTAGCAGTTGCAGTGCTACTACAGAGCATTCAACGTCAAGATCTGAGGTGCACTGCTGCTGGGCCCTAAGATATAAGTTAACAAGTCCCAAGTGCCTGTAATTTCAACAGCACCCTTAGCCTTCAAAACCGGAACGAAAAAAAGCACACATTACCGCTTAGCTGCAGAAATAGGTAAGATGGCAGTACTTCCTTGGACGGACTCTTTCACAAGGAGATCTACTGCTATTAATTATTACTGACCGTAGAAATGTAGCACCACAAACTACCTATTACTTACCGCACCATGAACGATATTGAACGCAAATTTCAAACTAGGGCACAGATTTTATGTTATAGAATGCATATGTAAGTATTCCATGTTAAGTACTACTTTATCATAATTTCGTCATCCATTCAGGTAACGCTAGGCAGATGATGAAATTATGAGTAAAAGTTTAATGTAAATGAAATCTATATAATTTGGATGGTGTAGTACTTAAACACACTTGCTAAACAAACAAATAGTAAGTAATCCGTTTGAGGTTCAATTTACATTACTTCGGAATGGAATGGAAGGAAGGATTTTTATAACCATAGCATAATATACTTTATGTCAATTGTGTAACAAAAAGCAGGTCACCGTCTTCCGGAGAGTTCTCGCGTAGTTTCGGGAATTCTCGCAACTACCGTATCGTATCTAATTTGTACGTTACAGAATTGACGTAAGGTTCATTATGCTGTGTACAATTTCGTTACAAAAATCCGTTTCTATTCCATTTGTGTGCGTGGGCAATGTTTCCAGTAGAAAGTGTTATTCCTTACAGCGCACGCGCACGCGCACGCGATGAATCCGGATTACCTAAGACGTGTCCCTGCAATCGGCAATTGCTAAACTCTGAGTGAATTTTAAATTCACCGGAGAAATTTTCACAATTGAGTTTAACCTTCATTTAATAAACGTTAAATTTAACTTAAAAGTTTTTATACGTACCATAAACTTGAGTGAATAAATGTTTTGGCCTTGTAAAATGCTCGCCTGCTCATAAAGCTCTAGATTTGGACCAAGGACGATTCAGGCAAGGTTGAAGCGAAACGACTGAATGTAGGTATGGACTCTTGTTTTTAGATAAATAAAAGAACAACTATAATAATAACTCTTTTTATTGCCTTTTTAATTTTGTATGAAGAGGATATTTTTGGTTTCTCAAATATAAAACTCTATTATTTTCATTTTGGATGAAAAACATTTTATTAAATTTAACCAACTTCTGGTGTCTCGATTTTGTTCTTCCAATACAATTAAACAATCCTTACATGAATCGATCAGCACTAATATTTTTATTCGTTCTCAACATCAACAACTCACTTTATAAAACTACATTATTTTTTGTGATATTACTCCACTAGTTTGTTATGTATGATTATTAATGCAAAGATCGAACATTTAAAAAAAATTCCTTCGGTCCGGCATGATTCAATCTAACGTTTTCTAGCACACCCGTGGCAGACGCTATGCCAACTAAGCCACGGAACGTACCAACGGACCTTACGAATTCTCCTACGTGTGGCAGGATCTTTGTTTTGCTTTTAACGATTTATTTTCCGTAACACCATCTGTGAGAAGTCTATGTATTCACTCAGCCAGGTAGGTACCTTTGCAGCTGTACTTGTATTATCACGACAGTTTTCCTTTGGTTTGTATACAGATCTTCTTTTTCTTCAAGTGCCTCTCCATTTTTGAAGGTCGGCAGTCAGTTTTTTATATCTTTCTTTGTCCAGAGCTAGCCTGAACAGTTATTCCACGGTGTTGATGCCAGTGCACTCCCTGCTGTTACGAAGCTATGACATTTTAATTCTTCCAACCTTCCGCTTCCCAGTTACTTTGACCATCATTATAGTGTGCAATAGACGAGATCTAACGTTCTCCTGCTTGACAGTGCGTACCAACTCCACATTCTTCGCAATACGTTTAAGGACCTCGACATTCGTGACTTTGTCTGTCTGTTGGATACAGATACATTAAGTTATAAGTATGAAAGTACATATAAGCTTAAGCCTTAGCCTTGGTAGCTCGATCGTTCTACCATTCGATTCTAGTGGTTTATTGTTCAGCGGTTCAAGCAAGGCCGGTCGAGTTATTGTTTGAGTTCTTAGCCACGTTTCATTACTGGTAATAACTCGAGATTAAGTACTTACAATCACAATATTTATTTGCTTTTGAACGGGTAACGATAATACAATTGTAACTTTTTCATTGAAAAAAAAAAAACACCAACCTCAAAAGTTTGCTTATCGACTTTTTTTATTTCCATGGGATCCCCTCATCAGATTCTGACTCCTTGGTGACAGTGGGACTGTTACAGACTCCTTTGTACATTTATATTCTCCGTATTTTATTTTCTGGTTGCCATGGTGACGTTGTCATTTGTTGATTACATATATTGTGTCACGTGAAAAGTAGACTTCTATTTGCGGAAAATAATTAATAATTTGTGATAGCCGAAATGAACCCAGAACAGGGACCACCTCAAGCGTAAATATATATAATTGATGGAGAATTTGGTGAAGACACGGACATGCCTATAAAATTTGAAGATTCCTTCGGTTTTCATGGGATCCCCTCATTAGATTGTGATTTGGTGACAATGGGACCACCACGAGAGTGCACCCTTTCAAACAAAAAAGAATTTTCAAAATAGGTCCACAGTTTTTGAAATCGGTTAAAAATAAAATATTATTATAGTCGATATCCTTGTGAAAGAGTTCGTCCAGGGAGGTACTGCCACCTTAACTCATTTCTGCCGCCAAGCATTACTTGTGTTCCAGTTTTGAAGGGTAAAGGTGCTGTGAAATTACAGGCACAGAGGACTTGTCAACTTACGTCGTATGACGAGCGCAGTGGCACTGCCCCTCAGATCTTTGCGATTTAAAGTTCTGAGTGGCACTGCAACTGTTATGGACAGGCGTGTAGCTTATCATCAGGCGCACGACTTGTTCGTTCCGTCACTTATAAAAAAAAAAACTTACAATAGTTTGTTATAATTATTAATACAAAGATCGAACACAGAAAAAATTCCTTCGATCCGGCCGGATTCGAGCCGATGTCTTCTAGCTTACCGTGGCAGACGCTATACCAACTAAGCCACGGTACGAACCAACGCACATAGGGGTATTTGTCTTTGAAATCCGGACAAAAGTCGATTTCTCGGAATCCGACGTACCACAAAACTGTTTATTACCTGAGATACATGATGAAATGGTAGACAAACAGGTACCTTCCTTTGTCTCACACTCTTCCAGGTAGCCGTGGTCTTTTAGTAGAAAGGTGACTGTCTTTGCCAGTGCACGTATCTGTTATCGCAGTGTTCAGTGTGTCAAGAGTTTCAAGTGTGTTAATATATTCTATACGAAATAATTACTAAAGATTGAGCATGGATATTTCTGAAGCAGGTATGTACGATGTATTTTAACTATTTTTTTGTAATGGAATTTATTGTTTCGTAGTAAAAACTCTTTTGTGAGAACACAGTTTTAAAGCATATTTACGTTAAAATTTTGTTAAACTAAAAGAGTTTTGTTATACTTCCAGATGTGTCCCGGTTATATTTTTAAATTTGTATTGTAGAAAAAAGGGTTCTTTTATCATTACAACAAATACCAATTCCAACTTTGTCCAAATTGCTGAGTAATTGCTAAAATTCCCACGTGACTCGTACTATAAAAAATAAACATTTAACTCAAAATAAATACTTATTCTTTTGCAGGGCCATCCGGTGTCAAAGCTATGACGCGTAAATATTTTTACGACTTGATGAAAGAGTACCCCCATGACGACATCAATAAAAAATTAGACAATGCTGAAGCTTCGTTGTTGGATTCACAAAATTACTCTGAAGACCAACGAAAAGAGGTAAAAAAGAAATTGTCATATTTAAAATCTGAAATTAAACGTAGATGGATTACCTCACATTACGTAGAAGACCTTTTCCTTAAAAGAAATGACAAATGGCTACAAGGGACGTTTCTTCTGCCAAAAGCAAGACCTCGGCCAGGCCGCCCACGGAAGTCTTTTGACCATGTAAGCGAACGAACTAAGAGAAGGAAAACCGAACAACTTCGTAGTCAAATGAGCTCTGAAGAGTTGACTTTCGCTACTCAAGTAAAATTGCAATGTGAAGGTAAGACAGATGCTTCACATGTAATAAAAGATTTAACACAATCCCCTATGCGTGCAAAAAAATATAGAAAAGCGCTAACCAAAAGTAAACATGACAAAGAGAAGCAACTAACACCATTGAAAGCTTTATGTATGTTTGTTGAAGCTGGCCTGTCAAGAAAACAATATGAGATCATTCGAAGCTTCAATAAAAAATATTATCCATGCTATTCAATTTTACAAAATGCTAAAAAGGACTGTTACCCTGTGGAAACATCTTATAGAGTTACAGCGACTTGTGCAGAAATAAACCTTCAGGATGTATTGAACCATACTGCTCAGCGTCTGTTTTTAAGTTTGACAGAAGTCGTTCAGCACTTAGATGATGTCGACAATAACACTTTCACTTTAATGTACAAGTGGGGATGTGACGGATCTCAGCAAACAAAATTTAAACAAAAATTTGAAAATAGCTCGGATTCAGATGCGAATATATTCCAAAGTTCGTTTGTCCCTTTGCAACTATCTTGTGGACAACAAAATAAGATAGTATGGCGAAACCCATTACCTTCTTCCCCACGCTATTGTCGACCGATTCGAATTCGATTTGTTAAAGAAACAGTTGATATTACGAACGATGAAATTAAATACATAGAAAGTAAAATAAATTCATTAGAAGACACTCAGATCACGCTTATAAATAAAAAAATTTCGGTAAAACATGTAATGATGCTTACAATGGTTGACGCAAAAGTGTGCAATGCTGCAACTATGACTAAGTCAACAATGAAGTGTTACATATGTGGAGCAACAAGCAAGGATTTTAACAATTTAAATCTAAAGAAGCCAATAAATGAAGAGTCTCTCAAATTTGGGTTATCTATATTGCATGCACGAATCAGATTGTTTGAAGGGCTTCTTCATCTTGCATATAAATTGCCAGTTAAAAAATGGCAATTAAGAAATGAAACTGACAAACAAATAGTCCAACAAAAAAAGTTGGATATACAAGAGGCCTTTAGATCGCAATTGGGACTCATAGTAGATGTTCCCAAAGCTGGATTCGGAAACACAAATGACGGGAATACGAGTAGAAGATTTTTTATGGATCATGAACTGTCAGCAACGATATTGGGAATAGATTCTCGCCTAGTGTATCGCGTGAAAGTCATCCTAGAAGCAATATCAAGCGGTCACAAAATAGACACTGGTAAATTCGGATCCTTTTGTTCAGACACAGCTAAATTGTATGTGGATCTATATCCTTGGCATCCGATGACGCCCACACTGCACAAAATTTTAGTGCATGGATCTATTGTTATAGAAAGGAATCTTTTACCCATAGGTATGATGTCAGAAGAGGCTGCTGAGGCTCGGAACAAACACTTTCGATCCTATCGTTTAAATTACGCTCGAAAATTCAGCAGAGAAGACTGTAATCGCGATGTCATAAATAGATTATTATTGAGCTCTGATCCCCTTATAACTGGTATGAGACCTACTCCTCCGAAAAAGACAAAATCTTTTCTAAAAGACACTCTCCAGATGCTTTTGCCCGCTGAGAGGCAAGTAGATTTATTTAATTTGGAGGACTTCGTAAAAGAGTCTTCAGATGAATCCTTATCGGAATAATATATGATTTTTATTAAATTAATATGGTTGACTTATTGAAAATGTTGTTTTATTTACCAGCCTTGTGTTTTTAATAGCCATATTAGCTTTAATACAGTTATTTACACTGTTATAAGTCACTTCAGATCACAAAATAATTTTGTCCGGATTTAAGAGCCACATACCCCTATGTGCAACGGTCCTCACGAATTTTTCTATGTGCTTGCGTCGTGTCTTTGTATTTGGTTTTTACAACGACTTTTTAGTCGTAGCGCCATCTAACCGACGTCTTCTAGCTTACCGTGGCAGACGCTGTACCAACTAAGCCACGGAACGAACCAGCGGACCTCACGAATTTTTCTATGTGCTTGCGTCGTGTCTTGGTATTTGGTTTTTACAACGACTTTTTAGTCGTAGCGCCATCTATGAGAAATCTATGAAAGATTTATCACCCAGTTAAACCTTTACAGTTACCAGCCCTGGCGAGAGATGTCGCTATTCGCTGTATTTTAAATTTTTATTGAATTGGTATTCAATTATTTTTTGTGAAAATACTCCACTAGGACTAGTTTGTTATAATTATTAATACAAAGATCGAACACTCAGAAAAAAATCCTTTGATCCGGCCGGATTCGAATCGACATCTTCTAGAAAACCGTGCTAGATGCTATGCCAACTAAGCCACGGAACAAACCAGCGGACCTCACGAATTTTTCTATGTGCTTGCGTCGTGTCGTTGTATTTGGTTTTTTCAATAGTCAATACAATTTTAAAAAACTTACAATAGTCTTTAACTTTCATTTTTGTGGGTAAATTTCAGTTTTGTTTTCTCTACTTTATTTCGATGGCAATTTTTGTAATTTGAATATTTTAGAATATTATCATGACGTATTATTTACATCACGACCTCGGTGGCCTAACGGTTTACATTGAGGGCGCTGGACGCGAAGGTCCCGGGTTCGATTCCCGGTAGGACCAATTTGAGAAATGAACTCTAAATTGGTTCTGTTCTCGGTGTTCTGGGAAGTGCCCCAGAATTCCGTTGCTCAGGTACTCTTAATACAGGGAATTCCCTAGTTTAAGACCAGGCAATTGGTGTGGTTGTCTGGCACATATTATTATTTAACATTTCACGACAATATACTCGAATACGAAACATTTTTACCGAAATTAGATGGAGAAAACTGACCTGAAAAGTCTTCAGGGGTTCTTGATTGTTCGACACTCGGCCGAATAATCATTTTCAAACAATTTAAAATCTTAATTAACGGTTCTATTGCAAGTGAACATGTTATAAAACACTACGTATCGTTTGTTTTAGGGCGACGTCCTAGAATGCCCACTATGCCTGACAATATTCGCGGCAAGCGGCATGGTGCGGCTGGCGTGGTGCACGCACCGCAGCTGCGAACCCTGTCTGCGCCAGTACCTCGCCATCGAGATCTTCGAAGCACGAGTGCCTGTATCCTGCCCTGTCTGCCACGAAAACATGCACCCACTTGGTAAGCCATCAGTTAAACAAGAATCTTAATCTCTTAAAAATCACAAAGAATCCCAACATAACAAGAATCCGGAAAAATAGTTTGATTTCTTATGTGTAACAATCGCGAAAACCTAAGAACTGTTTTCAAAGACTTAGAAAAATTCTGCACCTCCTAAGTCAATGTGCGCTCTGATGGACAGGCTCGCTCGTGGGCAAACATATTTACCAACAATAGGATTTAAAGACAAACAAAGCTAAGAAGATCCTACAAATTGTTACTACTGGTAATAAAAATAAGGACATTGAACCAGCGCACTTTAGTTAAGATTAAATTGATACAAATATTGAAAACTTAAGAGAATAATTTTTGAACATTTTCTACTCATACGAATAAGCCCCCCAGCCTGGAATTGCGTTATGTCAAAACAATAATAAACAACTCCTTGACACAAATCCAACATGATAGATGATGTTATACGAGGCGTCATAGAGCCAGTCAACGAAATAGACGGTGATGGGTTCTGTCTACATTGATTAATTTTGGTAATAGCTTACAATGAAGTAGAGTAATTCATTGTCACTTGTGTTAACGAAGAAATCTTGGAGTAGACTTATATGTAGAAGTTTCTTGAAACCACTGGTCATTGTAATATTGAGTCTCCAATGAAACTATTTACCTTAGATCTAAGTCCAATGGTACCATACTACAACTCATGGTACCACGATTTCATTTAACTATTTTTTTTATAATATCAAGCATCGAGTATATAACCAGAAATGGAGACGAAATAAGGGCCATACATTCCTGGTAACTCATCAGTGATACATCACTTATAAATGTCAACTCTCATTTGCACTGAAATACAGACAGCGCCAACAACTGACCTGTGTGTACGTCTCCGTATATTCCAAAAAATATTCTGTATTTATTGTAATAATGATAATATTTCTAACAATAGCGTGCTGTTCCATTCGGTGGTGTGGGGAAAAACAGCAAAATATCTAATACAAAACAAACGGAATCAAATTTTATCGGTAATTAAATATTAAATATGTAATTTTACAATTTTCGTCCATTATAGCAAAGCTCAAGTTAACTGGTTGATTGAAGTGAAAGAATTGACGAAACCCGTCAATTGTTTAGAATTCAGGATGGTCAATCGGAGCGCAGTTGTCACAGTAATGGTAGAATAGTTTTCAAACAAATTAAATGACATTTCGTCTCTATTTCTGGTTATATGTATACTCAATTATATCAAATGACGGGACGAACAAGTCGTGTGTGTACAGGCCCGGTGATAAGCTACACCCCTGTTCATAACAGTTGCAGTGCCACTCAGAGCTTTAAATTGCAAAGATCTGAGGAGCACTGCCACTGCGCCAATCACCCTGATACATAAGTCCCATGTGCCTGTAATTTCACTAGCACCCGTACCCTTCAAAACCTGAACGCAGTCAGGGTCACATTACTGCTTGTCGGCCGAAATAGGTAAGGTGACAGTACAATCCTGGACGAACTCTTTCACAAGGAGTTCTACTGCTACTTAATATTAGTGTTCGAATTAAATGTATTTTTGTACACTATTTGATTTTTAATTCGGAACTTAATCACGTATAAAACTTATTTGAATTACATCGACGTTTCGGACATATTGCAATGTCCGAAACGTCAATATTGTTTAAATACACAATAGTGTTTAAAATTGAGAATATACACTGATTAGTTTATGGCGTGAAAACACGTTCCAATAAATTTACGATAGAAAAGTAAAAACACAGTCGAAATTTTACAAGAAAATCGCTATATTCTATAGGTACTTTATACACATACGGCGCACTATAAGTTTCCGGAACTGGCAACTTACATAAACAATATTTAAAAAGTAATTACAACATTTGAAAATGGAACTCTTTGGCTGTAGAATACAGTTTGTTTCATCTGTCTGTCACTTGTTTCTACATTGTTTCGTCATTTTAGAAATTGGTTGTCTACATCACCATGAATTTAACTCGTGAAAAGTTTCGTAGTATGATTTTCTACGACTTTAAATGTAATTTAATAGCTCAGCGGAGCGAACTGCTTTTGGCGATGCAGCACCATGCAAGACGACTATTTACAGCTGGCTTGCAGAATTCAAACGCGGTCGTGTGAATCGCAGTGACGAATTTCCTGATGGTCGCCCGTCCACTGCTTTGAACAACAAAAACATCGATGCTGTGGGCCGTATTATCAAAACAGACAGGCATACCATGGTGAGACAGCTGCGGGGGCGGAAGAAGGTCCCCGGACGGGGTACCGGGATGAGTTCTCCGCATTGCCCTGAAGCATCTCGGGACCCGCCTCAAGCAACTCATGGATGTCTGCTTGAGGACTGACTGACTGTTTTGCGGAGAGGTTACGTCGCAAAAGGAGGCTGCGGAGCGGGTGCGCGTCTGCCGCGCACTCGCGTAGACGTACGGGGAGAAGGCGAAGACAGTTCGCTGCATGGATGACCCCTAGTGAGGACAGCGGGCCCTGGACAGGGATTCCGGAGCCTGCATTGCACGGCCTCACTCGTTTGGGGGGCGGGTCGGAGGACAACTGACTTGCCCCCCCGTTGGCACGGGAGCCCTGGCGCAAGCTAGGGCGGCCGGGCGGCGTCGTGGTGGATGTGCAACGACACCGGCGCCGACTCAACCGGCGGGAGATAAACCCGGGGGGGTTTTAGTGGGGACGCCCTCCAGTCTGGAGGAAAAGTCCCCACATAACCCCTGAGTCTCCCTGGGCTCATGGGGTATCTACAAAGCTTTTCCCCCGTAAAAAAAGGCATACCATGCCATGCTTACCAGATTCAACGAAAGGGCATCAAATTTGGTGTGGGATATAGTAACAGGTGACGAAACATGGATTTATAGTTATGATCCCAAAACAAAGCAGCAATGGGTCTTTCGAGATGAGCCGAATTGCTTCTTTTTTTAATAAAACTGGACACGTTGCTACTGTTGCTTTGGAGAATCGTTGTACCGTGAATAGTGATTGGTACACGACCATTTGTTTGCCGGAAGTTATTGATAAACTCCGTAAAAATAACCGTAAACGCCGTATCATCTTGCACCACGATAATGTCAGTTCTCACACGGCCAGACAGACAAACGAATTTTTGAAAGTGAACAACGTTGACCTTATGAGCTATCCCGCGTACAGTCCTGACCTGGCACCTTGTGAATTTTATTTATTTCTAAAAATTAAGAACCAGTTACGCGGTCAACGATTTCATCACCTGAAGAGGCTGTCGAAGAGTATGAAAAATATGTTTCAGAGATTGTCACGGATGTGTAACAAATATTTCCGAAATTGGTTCATTCGTATGAAAAAGTGCATTAACGCTAACGGAGAATATTTTGAGAAACAATAAATTCATTTCCTCCATTAACTGCCTCCGTGGCCGAACGGTTACCATGCCGGGATGCCACGCAGAGGTCTCAGGTTCGATTCCGGGGTCGGGAGAAACATTTGTATGGCCTACATTTATTTCTTTCGTGAATTTGGGTGTAATTTGTGGTTGTCTATGTGTGTGTAATAACATTATTATTATTTCTGACTATTTATAGTATTCTTTTCTTATTCATTCCGGAAACTTATAGTGCGCGTCACGTACTACCTTCTAAGAAACGTTCACGTGTAACCCATAGTTCACAGAGTTAATAACAATTGAAACATTAGAGATTGTTTAAATCACTAAAGCATAGTTTCCCTAAGTGGTCCCTACCGCCTTCCAGTGGGCGTTGAAGAGTCCTAGAGGGCCGGTAGGGGTCTCAGGAGCAATTGGGGGGGCGTTGATGCTGTCCAGGGGGTGCTACCGCATTTGAAAAAAACTGAATTATCTATGTAAACTGCACTACATTTTTTTGCATATGATTTTTTGGGTTAAGTTAACATAAAATACATGTTTTCAATTATTTTTTTATGGTGGTGGGCGTTCAAATTTTCCAAAAGGCCAAAAAGTCTGGGAATAAATGAAAAATCAAAATCCACACAAAAACAAAACACAGCTACAAACAAGAGACAAAAAAGAGGCGACATTATTATCAATGTACTACGTATTAATTATTGATATGCATAATAAGTGTACCCGTCGACTCTACCTAGAATGGAGTTAGGCGACAAAGGACAACAAAGGACGTACTTCTGCGAAGCTCTTAGGTACTGAACTTCGCAAAAGAAATGATTCTTGGAATTTCTCGAATGAAAGTATATTATATTCAGTTCGCCTAACACAAAGAACGTTACACGTGCCCAAGTGATTAAGTTTTAGTAAGTCTGTATTTTCTTATATAGAAGTTATAATAACGACAATCTCGAAGGCCCAACGGCTAGCAATCTGGGCGTTGGATATGAAGGTCCCGGGATTTCCGACATGACCAATTTGGGAAATTAACTTTGTTCTGATCTGGGTGTTCTGGGTAGTGCCCCGGAGTGAATTCCGTTCCTCTGGTAATCATAGTACAGGGAATTCCTTAGTTTTGAGACCAGGTGTGGTTATTTGGGACTAAATGAATAGCCATTGATAATATTAATAACTTCATAAAAGAAGAACATCACCGGTTAACCTCGTAATTTTTTGTCAAAGTTCTGAGATTTTTACCTTTTAAATCCCAGATTCTGCAAATTTAAATCTATCGAGAGACAGTTAGTGCGGCAGCGACATAACCAAATCTCAAATCTCTTAAAAAACGCAATATTTCTTATTGTATTTAGAGTGAGAAAAAGAAATGGCGGGTTTTTCGTTGTTACATTTTTTACATCAATTGATTTTTACTTTATTTATTATGTTTTGAGTTTCTTAAATATGTTATATGTAACAACTGCCTCCGTGGCCGAACGGTTACCATGCCGGACTGCCACGCAGAGGTCCCAGGTTCGATTCCCGGGCCGGGAGAAATATTTGTATGGCCTACATTTATTTCTCTCGTGAGTTTGGGTGTAATTTGTGGTTGTCTATGTGTGTGTCCATGGCACCCGCGACACAGGGTTACCCTAGTGCGGGGCTATGTTGAGTGTGAGCGTTATTATTATTATTATTATTATATCTTAAAAATCGTTAATGGTTGAGTAGCAGTAGAGCTCCATGTGAAAGAAAATGTGATCATTATTGCGTTCCGGTTTTGAAGGGTAACGGTGCTGGTGAAATTATAGGCAAATGGAACTTGTCGACTTATGTCCCAGTGGCAGCGCTCATCAGTTCCTTTTTTTATACTATACCAAGTAACGGGACGAACAAGTTGTGCGCCTGATGGTAAGCGACACGCCATCCATAACAATTGCAGTGCCACTCGGAGCTTTAAAATACAAAGATCTGAGGGGCACCGTCACTGCGCCCGTCATCCTGTCATATTGTTGTTGTTGATAAGTCTTATGTGCCTGTAATTTCACCAGCACCCTTACCTTTAAAACCGGAACGCAGTAAAGCTTACATTATTGCTTGGCGGCAGTGCTTCCCTGGACGAACTCATTCACTAGGAGGTCTACTGCTACAAAATCTTTGCGCTGCCTGACACTGCAACTTGACTTGACTGGCATCCCACCAGGCGACAATAGCTACATTCAAATTTAAAAACATTTATTTCAGGTTAAATCCATATAATGTGAGTATTAATGTTATTTATTGCCAATGCTCAATAAATAATCAATACTAAAAAAAAACAATACATTTGCATGTGTGCCAGTTTGAGTTAAGCGCTGCTAAAATACAATATGAACACTTTCTCTTTACGGTGTTATTTCTTAACACCCTGTTACGAATATACCAGCCCTATCGTCCTTCTGAGAAGGGCTTTCATGGAAATTCGGCCGAAAGCAAAGTTAATAATAACTGGTTCTGGAAAACGAGATAACGTCAATGGAATATTAGAGTAACGGCTGCTTTTATAAGCATTGGGTCCGTACGTAATAAAAATACAAGTTTACTGTTCATTCAGCTGAACTGCGAATTGAAAGCAACAAAATAGTCATTATTTTAGTTCTACGTCGTCGGTTAAAACTCATTAAATGATAGTGTGAAAAAAAAACATTTTTTTTTTCAGAAAAATAAATATTTTTCCAGATATTATTCCAATATTTTTCCACATTTGACGTTGGCACCTGTCAAAAGTAGAAGTTACTGAACGAAAACGATGGAGCCATTAAAAAGGTTTTTTTTTCGCTGTTGTCCAATCATTTAGTAGCATCTGAGCTCGTTGTGAAAGATTTCGTCGAGGGAAGTGCTGCCTTCTTACTTATTTCTGCCGCCAATCAGTTATGTTGGCATTACTGCGCTCCGGTTTCGAAGGGCAAGGGTGCTGGTGAAATTACAGGCACATGGGACTTGTCAACTTATGTCACAGGGTGACAGGCGCACTGCCAGTGCCCCTCAGATCTTTGCGATTTAAAGCTCTGAGTGGCACTGCAACTGCTATGTAAAGGCGTGTAGCTTACCATCATGCGTACGACTCGTTCGTTCCATCACTTGATTTTATTTAAAAAAAAGTATTTCTCAAGGTATTTTGCCAGCACCTTTGCCCTTCAAACCCGGAACGCAAAAATGCTTACATTACTGCTTGGCGGCAGAAAAGGGTAAAGTGACAGTAAAGTACTTCCCTGGACGAACCCTTTTATAAGGAGAGCTGCTAATAGAACACGCTCTTTCGTTTAGTACGTTACTGTTGGGAAGTTTGAACGCGCAAGCAATAATAATTGCATATTATACATTGACTTACAATTATATGGACGTCGGGTCCGCGCTAAAAAGTGTCCGAACTTGGCGTTAAAATCGTATACAGAGCGTCATTCACGCTTTAGTCTTCGTTTGTTCGACTGACAGCGAAGCAAGCAAAATTAGACAGTACTGCGATGACATTACGATTTAAATCTAACGTTTCAGCTTTTTCATATTCCTTTACATGTCACTACGTTTAAATAGGTTGACTTGGGACATTTTTTTCGTGGTTTTTGTATTAGACCCGTCGTCCATTTATTAGTAAGTCAATGATATTATAGAATGTTTATGTTGTTATGTTGGACGATGCTGCACATACCTACTATGATGTACAAATAAATGCATCACGGTAATCTTTTCCCCGTTTGTCGCAGGATGTGAATTATGATACATGAATGGTATATTGTGCATCTGTCGATGCGAAACATAGTGAGATATAATATACTTTACACTGTAATATCTATTAGACCATGGAAAGGCCGACTAGTTTCTTTTGAACCGTGAAATAGTGGCGACTTTGATTATTTATTTATCTATAGACTTTGTTGCCGATAACTTACACAATAACTTATCTATTTATTATTATTATTATTAGTAGCCATAGAGCTCCGTGTGAAAAAGTTCGTCCAGGGAAGTACTGCCACCTTACCTATTTCTGCCGCCAAGCAGTAACGTGCACATTACTGCGTTCCGGTTTCGAAGGGCAAGGGTGCTGGTGAAATTACACTGTGATTTAAAGCTCTGAGTGGCACTGCAACTGTTATGGACAGGCGTGTCGCTTACCACCAGGCACATGACTTGTTCGTCCCGTCATTTGATATTATAAAAAAAATCTAACATGAACATGTTATGACATATATGTATCTTCATGTTAGATTTTTTTACGCGTACGTATTATACGAGTATATTACTTATTATTACTCAAATTTGATGAAGGTACCGCCTTCAGCTTGTCCTAAGACGTAGGCCTCTTCCAGAGATTTCCATTTCTCCTTATTATATTATATATATATTTTTTAGTCTTTGATTTGCTTTTAATTGTAGTTCGTTTTAGTTTATATTCCAATTTCAATTGTTTGAGGAATGAGGTTGTTAAAATTTCCAGAATGTGGTGTAGGTCGACGTTTAATTTGTCTGTCTTAAAGGGACTTCTTTTCAGAATATAATTGCTTTAATCTCATCTTTTGTTACGTCAGTTCTTTGGAAATTTAGCGTGGAAAGTTTTATTTTTCTCTTAAATTCCAATAACTTAAGGTCAATTTACATTGCGGCGGAACGGAATGGAAGCGAATTTTTAGCAAATTACACTTGAAATCGTTATATTTACACAATTTTTAAAACCATACCGTCTTATCGTTTATGTAATCCCTAACAGAGTAATATCGTCCCTTTAGTAGAGTTGCCTTTACATGATTTTTGAACTTATCAAAGAACAAGTCCAAAACAGGTTTTGGAATCTTATTATATTACTGAACACCTTGCCCCACAAAAGAACCGAGAACCCTCTGAAGTCTAACACTTCATAACGTAGTCGGTAACACGAGCTTCAATTTATGTCTAGTATCAAAATTATGTGTACGTCATTCCGTTTATTATATAGTTCATTATTTAGACGCACAAAAAGTATACAATAGTAAATAAACTGTGATGCAGTGGTAAATATTCCAATATCGAACTTACTTTGGAGATCGCTGTAACCGCACGCTTCTGCAAAATAAAATTCTACATAATATGCGTTTGAATTCCAGATGTACGTAGAATCGTGGACAACCCGGTGCTATATGACAAATATGAAGAGTTCTCAGTGCGACGCGCGCTTGCCGCTGACCCTGACACCAGGTGGTGTCCCGCGCCAGATTGCAGGTCTGTATCACAGTATAATAAAACATTGATTATTGGAATTGCGATACGGCACGAACGCAAACTGTTTGGACATCCATACACTCTGTTTAAAAAATATCATACGGCAGAAAAGAGTAACCGGTTACCTCCATTTTGTTAACTACAATTTTGAGCAATATGGCAATCTAAAAAGCTAATAATACCTAATAGAATATTCAGAATATAAAGGTAAAACGCCTTAAAGTGCACTGGGAAAATATTACTGAATATAAAGAATAGTTTTAAGAAAAACAAAATCATCTCTAATTTTTTTTTGTTATATGGAAAGCTAGAAAGTTTCAGCTTTTTCGTATAACAAACAAAATTAGATTTAGGACATTTTAAATAAATACTTTAAATCGCTCTTGTAATATTTTCCAAATGCACGTTAGACGTTTTACCTTAACAGCGTCGAAATATATTTTCTCAAGTTTTTACAGTTTTCAAAAAAAAAAGTTTAGTAAAATCGTAATTTTGCAGATAACCGGTTATTCTTGCTGCCATCGAAATACAACATGGCCATAGACAATAGGGTTAAATACATTGAAGTCAGAACACGTGAGCCAAAAATTATGTTTCGTTACTTGAAAATTTACATTTTTGCTGCAAAATGGCGGCTGAAGTTACATTTTAGTTTTTTTACAATCTCTAAGCACACAGCTACACGAGGAAAAAGTTTTCGGGCGACCACCCAGTTACCACGCCTTCATGTACTGTATGAATTCTATTTATTATGCAACAACATTTAAATTCCACTCAATAAAATTACCGCGCGGCCGCCGCGTAGACCAAATTCAAGCCAGGCTAGCCCGCGTGCCCGGAACGCTCATTTAAATTAAAACGTAAAAGCGTATTTTGCCATGACAGTTAGACGCACGCGGTCGCTGCGCGTCGGCAACGCGAACTCAGTTCTTCGACCGTGCGGCGGCCGCGCGGTGAATTTCGTCCAATAAATGCGCCCTAAGTGTTTACTATATACATATCGACACTGGAAAGGTAAAACGTCTAACAAATAAAATTAGATGTATTTTTTTCTTAAAAAATCGCCATTTTCCAAACGCACGTTAGACGTTTTATCTTTCCAGTGTCGATATAATTTTAAATACGTTTAAATCATTGAAAAGTAGGTACGCTTAAGAAATATCAATCTTTTAAGTAGTAATTTTACTGGTAGATTTAATTTTCTTTGCTTCACCTCTTGCTTACTTTGTTATTACATACACATTTGTTATCACATATATTACAATAAAAAATAGTTGAATACGTATAAATTTAACATCAACGTTCTCAAAAGTTACCAAAATTGTCTTAAAAACAAAAGTTACTAATTATATTACGCGAGACAGTCAAAAGTTACGAAAAATGCAAGAAATTAGACCATCTGGCAACACTGGTTAAGTAGTAGTATTTTTTTCTTCTTTTGGGACAGGCTATGGCGTTTATGTCATACTACCAGTTCTTAGATTGAAAAATACATTGACAATGACATGAGGATATGTTCACGTTTCCTGGCTAGGAACAAGCCACTAGCATACAGGTTAATCGTGTTCTGATACTCTTTTTATGATGAATTATCTAAATTTCTTATTTTAATTGTCGTTATAGTCGAAAACAGTTACTTGCGTGTACTGCCTACTTCACACTCTACCAGCACAGCTACATCGATCGGTCTATTGTGTAACAAAACACGTGGCGGGTGCCTTCGAGCGAATTAATTTGAAGTCTAATCAACAATACACGGTCTGTGGTGGTCACTAGTGAAACTTTATTCCACAGATTGATGACGATGGTACCGAGGACACGGGTTCGATTCCCGGTATGACATATTTGGGTAACCAAGTTTTATAAATTGGTCCTGATCTATATTATGTTCTAGGTAGTACCATTCTAGTATTATTAATATCTTAAGAACATTACTATTAATATAGTTTTTAGTGAGCATAATTATTCATGCAAAGATCGAACACTATGGAAAATCTTTCGTTTCGGCTGGATTCGAACAAGCGCCTTCAGCATGCCGTGCCTGTCGGTCCTCCAACTGAGCTACGGAACGAACCAGCAAACCTTACGAATTTCTTTATGTGCTTCTTGCAGATCCTTGTTTTTCAACGACTTTTTTGCCGTAGCGCCATCTGTGGCAAATGTATGAAAGTTTTTCTTCACTCAACCAGGCACCTTTACAGCTATCAGCAGCTGACTAGAGATGCCGCTTTAATAATTACAATATTAAGTTTATTGAATATCACGATGTTCTACTACCATGATATTCAATTATTTTTTGTGAACATACTCCACTAGTTTGTTATAATTATTAATACAAAGATCGAACACTAATAAAAATTAATTCGATACGGCTGGAATCAGTCGGATCAATGGAATTTTTCGAAGTTGATCTTGTGTACACTTTCACAAAAAATAATTGAATATCATGGTAGTAAGACATCGTGATATTCAATAAACTTGATATTATAATTATTAAAGAAACATCTCTAGTCTGCTGCCGATAGAAAGAGTCTGTTATAGAAATTTTGGAATGTCTGTAAATAGGCTACAGTGGTGATCAAAATAGACCATTGCTGTATAAATTAGTGTATAAACATACAGAAATCTAATATTAACAAGAGTATTGGAATTAATGACTATGATAAATCGTTAGTCATAATAAGAAGCATTATCACATCCGGATTTCTGTGTATTTAATGCAGGAAGCGTTGCAAAAGCTATGTTATTTGTGTTGCAGTTTCGCGGTAGTGGCAACGGGGTGTGCATCCTGCCCGAAACTAACGTGTCTAGCTCCGGGGTGTGGTGCGTCCTTCTGCTACCACTGTAAGGCGGCGTGGCACCCGACACAGACGTGTGACGCGGCGCGCCGCAGCCGACAGCCGCCGCCGCGCGCGCCGCAGCCCTCCCATGCTGATTTCGATCATGGTAAGCACAACTTACTGTACGATGAAGCACAATTATATATTCTTTATTGCACCAAATAGAGCAGACTTGTTCTGGAATAGCCACGTCAAGGAAAACGTAGTGTGGAACGCCGTGGGGCAAGATGGACGGACGACCCGGGAGGCTTATGTCCAGCAGTAGACGCGTGTAAGCTGATGATGATATTGCACCAAACAAATATAAAAGATATATTAATTCCGCAGAAGGTGAGCAAAGGTTGACTTATCTCTAAAAGAGATTACTTTCAGACAACCGAAGGCAGCGAGAGCAAAGTTCATATAAGTGGACAACAGCGTGCTACAAAGAATGAGGAATAAATATCATAAAGTACCATATAAATAAAAAAATACCGTTTCTTAAATAAGAATATAATAGAATTAAGCTTTATGGCAAACAAAATAAAAACAGTGACAATTCAAAACATAGTTAAAGGTACAATCGGCGGCCTTATCTTCTTTATCTTTATACACATTATTATACTCAATATATAACTATATACCGATACAATGCATAGAATATGCTTGTAATACATATTTCATAAGTATTATAAACAATAGATTACAATATAAGGTATAATAAACAATAAAATAATAAATAATATCAATATACACCATAAATATACGCACATAGGTACACATTCAGAAGGTTACATGAAATAAAAGAGATAATAAGATTACAAAGAAAGTGTAGTAAGAAATTATGAGAGTGAGGAGGAGATACATTTAAACTTCATATGTGAGTTTATGCATCAATGGCCAAAGTAGATAATTTTTTACTTTACATACACAAAGAACCAGATTGGTTTGGCTTCAGTTTTAGAGTCTAGGAATAACCGTCTTTATCATGTGTGTTACAGGCGAAGTCAAACCGTGCCCGCGGTGCTCGGTGCTGATCGTGAAAGTGGAGGATGGCTCGTGCAACCACATGGTGTGCTGCGTATGTGGAGCAGAGTTTTGTTGGCTATGCATGAAGGAGGTCTCGGACCTGCACTATCTTAGGTGAGATACAACAAGCCCTAAATATAAATTGACAGCAGAGGTTCCCAAACTTTTTTGCGTGTCACGTGCCAGTATTTTCTGCTTTGCTAAGTTCTAAAAAATAAAAGTTTTGATTAAATAACTTTTAGTGAGGAATTTAATTTAATACTTGGCTAATTAAAAAACAGGTTGATTTAAGGTAACAAAAAGAAAATGAAAGATAGAAAATGACAATTATGTTTGAGTACAGTCGCGTCCAAAGGTGTTAAAACGTAAAATAGTAATGTGAATAAAATCTAATTAAATAGAAACCTTTGGGAATATTACAATAGTACCATGGGCATTTTTCTAGGCCATTCTAGGCAATAAACACCCTATATATTTTTTACCAATTCATCAACTTCAATTGTTTTTTTACAGCTGACACAATGTTACCACTTTGATAAGTTTAACTATATAGAGAGAAACACAAGAGTTTTAACATTTATCTAACCGAATATAGCTTCGTATTTTGTTCGTTATGAAATGTTTAATTCTCAGGTAATTTATGTCTTAAAGTATTTTGTACTATCTGTGTATGTCGATAATTCCGTTCTGGAAAGCTAAAATTTTAGTTACGGCCTGCCTAAGTGGGTTCCACTCTCATGGATAGCGTCTCATGGACCCCTATTTTTCTAGTCGAAGTGGGTGCCTTGTAGGTTAAATGTTGAGCGATTTCGAAATCAGCGGTCTGTAATTTAAATTAGCGTTTAAAATGCACAGGTTGTAAACTCGACCATGAGATTTTTTTATCACTGTAGCACCTCTTGAGTTTTTCGGAATTTATGTGCGTAATTTCATTTGAAATTTCTAGAACTCATTAGAACTTCGTGAGGAAACTTGCAAAACAATTTAATGACGCGTGTGAAGTTCCTAATCCGCATTGTGCTCGCGTGAAAACTGTAGCCCAAGTCCTCGCATTGTGAGAGGCCTGTGCTCAGCAGTGGGACTATATATAGGCTAACTATTATTTACTATAGCATAACAAGAAGGAAATGCTGCCAGTATTTTACCGTTGCATCGGTGCACGTAACCCGGCCAAGGGGGCCTACCACATCCGCTTAAAACAATATTACTTTAACCTTACATTGACTTTTCGTACCATGACGCGCTTAAAGTAAGCTTACTATAATGTTAAAACTATGTTTTATTGGCAGCTTTGTGACTATTCATTCACTCAGTTCGTACTATGACGCGACTTTAACATTAAAGTAATATTATCTTAACATAGTTACACGGATGCAATGGAAACAATATTATTTTTAGTTTTATTATCTTAATATTGGTTTGTAATGATTACAAGTTAAGTTGAACTTATTTATTTACATATATCTCATCAAAATTTTGTTTAATAGTACTTTTTTAATTTAATAGTGCACAGGAAATAATTTCTCGTTAATGTTTATTTCATAAAATTATGACAGCGACATCTATGTACTCCTTGGTGACACTAACAGTTCACACTAGACTATAATTCCGAATTCACAACGAGGCAATCAAGACTTAGCTTGTTTTGTTTATTTTTCTTCGTGAAAATGCGGAAAAATAATTGAAAACAACGTAATTTTAATAGATTTTACTATTACGTACTTTTCTTTTGTAACAATTAAAATTATCTGAATATAAATAACAACAAGTACTTAAACATTATACTGCGATAAGACGATAAAATAGAAAGAGATGGCATTATATAGTTCATATAGCGTTATTTCTTTCCTATTTTTAGTAAGGAATAGACAATATAGGGAAATCATTCGTTCTTTCAATCACTTTAACGTTACTTGGTTGACAGGTTTGTCATGGTAACAATATGAGTAATATTATAATAAGCTTACTTTAAGCTTACATTGAAATATGATTGTTTTTGGAAAGGTTATGGTAGGCCCCCAGTACTCTCGTTCTACGTCCAAAACAATTAGGGTGAGTTCCCGTTACGTCGTAACGTTTTATATATCGTTGGACGACTGTCGCGTCTTGTCTGTTCTTATATCACGACTGTCTGTCGTGGCACAAGTATAATATCATTGGTCGTGACTGTCTCGTGGACGTTTATTTTATCTTTAAACGACTGTCGTGTCTAACTGTTCCCACTAGAATCTGACGACGATTTATTGGTTCACGGTAGCCGCCTTGTCGTTTGCAGTTTTGCATGACAGAATTGTTTGAAGCTGCGATTATCTGTCGTCACATGTTTATTGTGACGTTTTATTTACAGACGACTGTCGTTCTAATTCTTCCCATTGTCACGACAGTCTGTCGTCGTATCGCCAAAAAAAGTCGTGAAAGACAGTTAATCGTGTTGTTTTAAGTGTAAACAACTTAATTTAAATATACAAGACACGACACTTTAAACTGCACGACTATCTGTCGTGACGGCTTAATGGGAACGCGCCCTTACTGTTAAATAAGTAATACTCGACTAAATTAAAAGAAGTATGATGCGAATGAAGCTTCATACCAAAAAACAATGTCAACGTTGTTTTTTTATTTAGTCGAGTATTACTTATTTGACAGTAATTGTTTCGGACGGAGTTCGGACCGAGAACGAGAGTATGCGCATTAATTAATTTAATTTTGATCTCGCTTTCAGTCCGAGCGGTTGCACATTCTGGGGCAAGAAACCGTGGTCACGCAAAAAGAAGCTGCTCTGGCAGCTAGGCACATTAGCGGGCGCACCGCTCGGCATCGCCGTCGTGGCCGGAGTGGCGTTGCCCGCGTTGCTGGTCGGACTGCCCTTATGGGCCGGTCGCCGCGCGCATCGCCGCCTGAGGAGACACACGCCCGCGAAGCGACGCGCTGCTGTCGCTGCCGCCGTTGCCGCTGCGGTGAGTTGCTTTTCAGTATCACTGTGCTGAGGGGCCATTTGTAAATACACAGAGTAAAATTCCATAACAACACGAAAGATTTCTATATTTTATTTTTATTGAATATCATGACGTGTTTACTACCATGACATTAATTTATTTTTTGTGAAAATACTTACTGGTTTTTTCGAGCAAACACATTGAATTCCTTCGACTCGACTGGTCTCGAACCAGCGACTGTTGCCTTAACGTGGCAGTCAGCAGATCTTATGGTGCCACTTGAAATGGCTATCTGTATTCGCGTATGATATATATTTCACAAACAATCATCATGTGTAACACGTGTGACAAAGTATTTTTGCTTTGTTTGCCTATTCGACAAATTCAGCAAACACCAAAAACGCGTTACCGCGTGCTGGTCAGTTTCTCGACGCATATCAAAGGTTGCCTCCTTACGCAAATAAACCGTTCACACCATGGTCATATTAATTATTTTAACTCCTTATCTTCCCTGTTTGCCCGGACGTCAAATATTTAATATACCTGTGAAACTGTGTGTGAAATGCCACCATAAGGCGTTGGCTTTGTGTTTGGTGATTGGGACATCTTTAACTAACATTAATATAATTTATATATTTGCAAACTCATTAAATGCATTTAAGAAAAAAGTGCGAGAAATGGTATTCTAGTGGTTTTAATAAGTGTAAGTCAATGGTTTTAATGCATATTTTTAGTTTGATGACTGTAATGTAAACATTCATATTGCAATGTAGATATTTAGTATATATAGGTCACGTATTTACACAATTTACGTTGTTTATATATAGTACTACAGATATATTATAGATACATTGTTTTTAGTTATTGTTTGTAAATGGCTGTTTGTTACCTGAATAAATAAGTTAAAGAAATAAACATTTTGCTGTCACATGTAGTATGAAGTGTTTAGGAAGTTTTAACTTCTTTAATCGAATCAATGACATACAACTCAGCCACGCCGACCGCGTCACTAGTATTAAATCCTCAAGCCTGCAGGTGTGAGGGCACGATATGAGGTGGGTCATCGTTTGAGTCGCACTGCACAAGCAGTCCAGTAGATCGATTCAGAACCATACGATAACTCTGTTGTCGACTGATTCGATTAGTATCGTACGATTTATTTTTATTCACAATAACCGAATCGTACGTCAAACTGTTGTATTCGAAACCGAACCGAAATGACGTCACACCCTTACGATTACTATCCGACCGAATCGAACGTTTTAACTCGAATGTTCTGAATAGCTCGGGAAGCGCCCTTCGATTCGAGAACGATATTCAATCGAACGATTCGGTTAAGATATCGAAGAGTTCTGAATCGGGGTCCAGGTTAGAACCATCCGAAAATCCCCACCTAACAAATTGTCCTTGCTCCGACGAACCTGAGTCCGAAGCCTATTTAAAAACGGCCAGATCGGCCATGGCAATTCGTGTCCAAGAGGAAGACTCTCAGAAGGCGGGACAAACGTAGGTGGTACTCTTTCGCGCCAAAGCTGCAAATGTTCAGAGGTTTGACAAAACTTTTCCGGCTCCTGAGTCTCTGTTGCACTGTGAAGTGATCGTGTATAGGGTGCCGCTACGTTTCTGAGGATGTGTGGCGTTAACTGTCTACTATGAATTAAGCCATCTAACAATTTAAATTGATTGCCTCCATTGTAACTTTTCCAGTTGGTAGTATCACCGCTGGTGGCTGGGTTGGCGGTGGGCATCGGCGTGCCGATTTTGCTGTTCTACGTATACGGCGTGGTGCCGGTGTCGCTGTGCCGCGCCGGAGGCTGCGGCGGGGGCCCCGCGCCCGGTCCTCCCACTCCCTTCGACGATGATCGCGATGGGCCTGCCGATCATGATGCCGTTTCTAGAAGGCTCGAACCTAGCATCGGTAACTATACTATTTAACTATACTGGGGCAGGGGCGTTGTATAAGCTTTTATAATAAAATTTCGAGATATTAAAAATTTGCCTAAAAAAATGAAATAGGGTGTCCAAAGGAGTTTATAAATGATCTACGATGGAGTGGTTAGAACCAAAAATATCAATTAATTACTTATTTGAATCCCGTATTTCCGAAAGTAAGTTTACTGCATCGTAGGATAAAACCACCAAATATTACTTTATTTCATTCTATGTCACTCTTTGAATCTATGTGGACATTTATCTACCGTGGCCACGCAGAAGTCCCAGGTTCGATTCCCGGGCCGGGAGAAATATTTGTATGGCTTACATTTATTTCTCTCGTGAGTTTGGGCGTACTTTGCGGTTGTCTAAGTGTGTGTCCATGGCACCCGCGGCACAGGGTTTTGAGGGATAATCATTTAGTGCATAGCCGCGAAAGTCTAAGAGTTAGCGAAGTAAAACGCTCTCGCGCAGGCGACGCGTCGCTGTCGGCGGGGTCGGCGCAGGTGGAGGCGCGCGCCGCGTCGCTGGCCGCGCTGGCGGGGTCGCTGGGCGGGCCCGAGGCGGCGTCGCCGGGCGCCACGCGCGTGGAGGTGACGGCGCTGGTGGCGGCGCCGGCGCCCGACGCGCACAGCGCGCACAGCGGCCACAGCGCCCACAGCGCCCACAGCGCGCGCTCGTGGCCCGAGGACCTGCCGTCCACGTCGGCGCGCTCGGCGCGCCTGCGCTCGCTGTTCCTGTACGGCTCGGCCGTGCCGCCCGACCCCGAGGCCGGCCCGTCGGCGCCGGCGCCCCCGCCCTCGCCCCCGCCCCCGCTGGCCGTGCACGTGTCCAGCGCGTGCGAGACGGGCCGCGCGCCCGCGCCCGCCGCCTCCTAACCCGCTGCGGCGCCGCTCTATCCGATGTTTGTGATACTTTCAATAATAACTACTATTAATGATCTAAATTATTTAATTTTTCACGTTTGTAGGCGAAAAAGTAATCGTAAGCGATATTGTATGTTATGTGAATCGTATAAAACTAAACTTAAGGATTAAAATGTGATTATTATATCTAGTCGTTGTTTCATTTTCTGGGTTTCGAAATGAGAGACGGAAGGAAAGGTTTTGGCTCGTATATTTCCATATATCGCTAAGGGACACGTAGGCCTACTGAACGCCGTGTCATAATCCGGTTTTCGTAGGCACTCTTTCTTATTCTATCGACACATTTCGTCGTAAACAGAAAAGTATACAACACTCAATTATTATATCCGTAAGGAAAACTGACTCGAGTACATGGTCACTAGAACACATATTTACAATAACAATTAGAACATCTGTGAAAATATTTTTTCTTTCAAAATAGATGCTTGTTTGGCTAAGGGCAAATCTAGTTGAAATTACACGCGTACAATTTTAAATAACGTCCGGACAGGGTGTGTTTAATTTCAATATCATAATCGATCTCCACTGCATTTTTCCTTCTAGATTTGTCTCTAGCTTAAAACTAAATTTAGGCCTTAAACGTAAAGCAATAAGAGCGTTCGCTAGTATCGAAAGCGTACGCGTGTCGGCTTCGTTCGCGGCATGCAGCATGCAGCGAACGACTTCAGTCGACTCAAATTGCATTAAAATTTTAAGGCTCAATTTACATTACTGCGGAACGGAATGGAAGGGAATTTTTGTAACAAAATTGTATGTACATAGCATTATGGCGATACGGTAGCTGCGGGAATTCTCTAAACGTGCAACCTTGGTCTCCCAAGTCTATTAATTTTCTAGAAAACCACTGGTCATTGTAATTCCATTGAGACTCCACTGATATTATATTGCAATTATGATTAAGAAGGCTTCCCGCGGCCCGTAGTGTCACGGGCGTCACACGTTGGCCCGAGGCCGCCCGGACTCGCCCGCTCAAACTGGCGCGTTTGTAATTCTGCTAAAATCTAGATGCAATGGCAGTTGAGTCTCAACAGTGTCAGTCAATAAATAAATAAATAAAAATAAAAAGACATTTATTTATCCACAAAATACACATAAAACTAGTACAAATAAAAAAACAGCGACAACTAAAACAGAAATGTGAATAAAAAGGTTGAAGACTCAGCATTGCTGATTTTCAGTCTACACCTCAATCTAATCGCTAACAATCGATATTGCCTCACAAAAACCACCATGGAAATTTTTATGTATCTTATTTTTTATCTCGTTTTTGAATAGTAGCCCGATCGCTAGTTCATTGCCCGTGGTCCAACTGCGTAGTCCAACTAGTAGGACCAAGGGTAAAGTTTTTTGTCCTTGGTCCAACAGTTGGACTACGGGCATTGGACCTACTGATCGGTTAGTACAGTCACCTTCAATATTAATAATGTTACTGGTTCTGAGCTAACTACAATTGTTCTCTAGGATGATCCTTGTGACAGTTCATACAAAATCTCAAGATATAATTTTGTAATAACGCGCACTGTTTAATATATTTTATGAATTATTATTGTAAGTATCGCTTTTAAGTGAAAATGAACTGAAAAGCACGCACTGAAGAGCGCCGCAGCTGGCTTTAAAACCCATTATGCTATAGTTACAAAAATCTTCATAAAACTTCCATTTCGTTCCGCAGCAATGTAAATTGATCCTAAAACAATTCTATGGAGGAACAAATATCAATGCGAGGAATGTCATGAATAAAGAGCTCTCCAACAACGGAGATGAAGGATGCAACATTAAATCTAAATAATTTAAACTGCAATAAATTTGGAAACAATATTGTCATTTCACATAGCGCTCGATCGCTATCAATGATGTCTTGTGAAAGACGGAAGAAATTTTATATACATACATTTCACGATCAACTACGTTTCTAAAGAAAACAGTCTGAAAAGGCGTATAATAAGTTGATCATATTGTTAACAATGAGATATATTTAAACTATATTCTATATGAGGAAGAAACATAGTTCATCCTTAAGGCTCAATTTACATTGCCGCGGAAGGATTGGAAGCGAATTTATGTAACCATAGCTTAGAGAACTTCATTGTCAATCGTGTATCGTTCGAACTAGATACGAGTCAAAGTCCGGAATTCCCGCAGCTGCTGTACAGTATCAACACACATAAAATCAAGCACATTTTTGTTAACTGAAAATCATATTTTTTACATTTTTTTTACATAAAAATATATCAGTGTTAAAAAAACAATAATTAAAAAACCTGATTTTCAGTAATTTGCAAAAATGTTTGATCCCTAGACACTTTTGATGCGTGTAGTTTGCACGTTACACAATTGACATTAAGTTCATTATGCTATGTACAATTTCCTTACAAAAATTAGCTTCTATTTCGTCCCGTGGCAATGTTGAGCCTTAACGTAGTTTCTATCTAACAACATTCAAAATACGCATATCGTAAGATTCGAAAGAAACTCCCATAAAAAATGAGTTCTCTACCTCATTTCAGTGCACATTACAATGGTATAATATACCGTCTCTGTGACGAAATCGTATCTGTGTTATATGCATAAATCTACTAATTTAATACCACCATAGGAAATAAAAAGTACTCTATCAGAAGTTACAAAACTCATTTTACGAAAATTCACACATCTTGAGTTACCGTTGAGTGGAATTGTATGGACTAATTCTGATCGGCTCAAGCCGATTCTGCGTTAGTAAGTGTAGTAGCTCCCTTACATTACAAGGTTAAACGCGATGAAACAATATTTTTCATATAGTTACGATAGTGCCGACTTAGGATACAGGGTGTGCGACGCAGACGGGCGCAGTGTCTTAGACTGCTAACAGATTGACTGCATGTTTGCAGTTAATCCGTGAAGTCGTTATCAAGTTCATACAGTCGAAACCGACTTCATGCAGCCGAGACCTTGACTGCAAGAAGTTGATAACGACTTCACGCATTAACTGCGTTCAGTCGATCTCGATCGCTTGAAGCCGGTTTCAACTGCATGAAGTTGATAACGACTTCACTTCGTCAATCTGTTAGCAGCCTTAGGGGGCGCCGACGACGCCTCCAAAAAGCCTACCTAACCTGACTTTAACTGCAAGTATTACAATTTGATCGCGTGCCTGTTTGAGGGCGCCAGGGTATTGATTGCATCCGGGCGCTACGCTGGCTAGAACCGGTGTACGTTATGAGGGTGGATGAAGACTGCAGAAGGTGGATGTGACGTAATATCATATCTTCAGTCAGTTCATGACCGTGGTCACTGCACCGGATAGATATCCGAAACTTCGAGATAGTACACGAGTGTGCAATTACCTATTAAATGTTACATCGCGTTTATTCCCGTTTTGTGATAGAAGTAAACTAATGGAAAAGTACGTGTGACGTACTTTACACGAGATAAAAGAACAAAATCTATGTATGATTTTTCATAGTTCTCTGTTAGATAACTATATAAATAATAATGAAACAAACGTACCAACTCCCGAACTATTGAAAATATTATAATAAAAAATAAAGGCAATTTTCCAAAATAGGTATGTATGTACATTTGTTACAATTATACTTGGTTATATATCACAATATTCTTAGCCTACTTAAAATTAAAATATATACAATTTGAAATGTTAATATTTTATGTTTTTTTTATATTTTTGGGTTTATTTAGAACAGGTCAATTGAAAAATCAGAAACAATTTCGTTTAACATTTTTTTTGTTACATTGTATGTACCCTCAAGGCGCGTTTATTCGACACAAATTTCATCACGCCTACGTCGCCGCACAGCGACCGCATGCGTCTGTCATGGCAAAATACGCTCTATTGATTTAGCTTTTACGTTTTAACTTAAATGAGAGACCCGGGCGCGCGGGCGAGACCGGCTTGTTTTTCGTCTACGCGGCGGCCGACGACCGGGCGGTTGTATTGTTCTGAGGAATTTAAATGTAAATAGAATTCAGATTCGCCAGTAATGTGCGTGAAAACGTGATAGTTGAGCGGACACCGCGCGACAACTTTCGCATCGTGTAACAGCGCTCAGGAAGCAGGCAACACATTCGCGAGCTTAACTATATGTATATCAAATTGACGAGACGAAACGCATAAGCGACCAAAGTATTTCCTAATATTAAGACTCCAAGCGCCCCGGTACCACTACTGCGCGGCAGATACCTAGTAGGAAGTGTCGCGCTACATCTGCTGCATGGTACTGTACTGCAAAATAAATTCCCTGACATTTCTAAACAACCTAGCTATTAGAAACATTTTTAAAGCTACATACTACTTTTTATTGAGCTTCGATTTTATTATAAAACATCAAATTTTTACTATTAGAATTTTTTTTTTATTAATCTAGAAGAATTAATATTTTTAAATGCACATAAGTCCAGTTTATTTATGTGGGTCGACCGGAAAGCTATGAAAACAATTGGTCGAACCTCTCTCGTTAGTACTTACTTTTTAAACATTTATAAAATTCAATTATATAATTAATGCTACTTATAATTAGGCCTAATTTCAAATTTCCCTTCACTAGCCCTCTCAGGGCTGCTAGCTCTTCCAGAACTTTCGATACATCTATAGACTATTCTATCCTGTTTGCTTACTTAGCCCAAGTAATTTTTATAAATTAGGGACGACAATTCATATATCTAAAACTTATGATTGTAACAAATACATTCCTGGCTGTAGAGTTTTATAAATATATCAACGGTGAGAATAAAGGTCATCGCTTACATGCACTGCTCCAACACGGTTGGACGGTGGGGCACGAAAGGAAAGGACTGATAGCAAATCATTATAGTATATGCCATCGACACGGTAAGAAGACTGTTCCAACCAACGACTTCAATCTATAGGCAAAAATATTCACAGCAACTACATGTTCCGAACAAAACACTATCAATAGTGACCATGTTTTGTTTTAGTGTTGAATTTTGTCAAAGAGTATCAATACCATTGTACCGTGGACAGACGTGATAATCTATACCTATTGGGAATAAGCCAGGCTAATTATACTTAGGCAGGCAGATAATATTGAGTGTGTAACCAATGATATTTATCCATAGTTGAGGAATTGACGTTAAAGCCCAGGCACAGTCGCTATTAGTTGCACAATTTCATTTTCCTTTGACCCAGGGGCCGCTTACTATTTATAATTATTACTAAAAAGAAAAACAAATTAACACACTAGGGCCGCAAGAGTACAATTTGGAGTTGAGGAGATTGGATGTAATGGAGACATAAATATTGTTCTGGAAAACCCCTTATAGAAAATAACCAAAAAAATTTATACTAATGTAACCTATTGTATCAAATCTAAAAATGCCCCTAACTGACCATGCAATTTGAGGCCGGCATAAACAGCATGTGGTACAGTGTTAAAGGCCTTGTTAAATATTATGAAAACAAATTGAGAAAACGAATACAGTAGAGTTGTTGAAATTATAGATGTTATGTACTTTGCCTTGCGGAAAGGCAAAGATCTTTAGACCGTGCAGCCTAGACTTTTCTTAAATTTATATATGGTAATCATAGCAACTATTTTATTAATATAATCCCTACTCTGTTATTGTATAGTCAGTATACTGTTGTTTGTTAATCTATGATATTGAAGTGTTGTGTCTTCACCGCATATCAATGAAATACAGCTTGTGTATGGTACGCCGCATCTAGTATGCTAGTACATAAACACCGCTTTGCTCACCTGGTGGAAAGTGACGATGGAGCATGCACACCTAAAAATGCCTGTACACCTCACCTTGAAAAGGCCCAAGGTACAGCGTTTAGGTAACAAGTCTGCAGGGAATTCCACTCCATACCCGTTCGCCATTTTGTCTTACAAAGGGAAAGTCCGCTTTGAAATATTTTATTTTGAGTTAAAACGTGTAAGTGAACGATGACCATTATTTTAACAAAAAAATGTATACTGCATATATTGCGTGCATCTGGCTTAAACAACAATTCCCTATAAACACAGCCTTACTAAATCTCATTATAACAAATTACACAGTGCACACCTGACTTCTGTTAACCAAAAACAATTATTAACTATACAAAGCAGAGACAAGTCCTTAACTATAAAAATTATTCCATATGACGTGATCTAACTGCGCATGCAAAGTATTTACAAAGTAAACACACAAAATAAAATTCCATAACAAAACAAAGATTTCATTATTTTATTTTCATTGAATATCATGACGTGTTTACTACCATGATATTCATTAACTTTTTTGTGAAAATACTTCACTAGGTTGTTCGAACAAACACAAAGAAAAATTCCTTCGACTCGACTGGAAACGAACCAGCGACTGTTGCCTCAACGTGGTTACCTGTCGATAGAGCCAGCAGATCTTATGGTGGCACTTCATGTGGCTTTTGATATATTTGGCAAACAATACCATGTGTACATTCATATACATGAGATACTAACCTAATATAAACCGACCTTTTGGTTCTGAGAGCCATCTTACGTATTGAACAATGAAAAAATTGAAGCAATTTCAACTTTATTGTGTAAGCAAGTGGAGTGTTGCTTGAAGATGATCAACATATATTTAAAACCAATACCAAATTTCGTCATTTAACTTCCAAGTAAATTGGTCGAGCGGCTTGTTGTATCGACTACCAGTTACAATACTCGTGGTTCGATTCCACGGGCACTGTTTTGTTTTAACGTTATATTTTTAACAGCATTGGTTCACTAGAAACTGCCTAAGGTGGGTGGGTGCATATTATTAATAAAGCGTAGGGTGAGTATGGATAGATTAACAAATAACGAAATCGCTCTGCAGTTTGCATACGATCGTGTCTTCTGTGATTACGCATTGTTCCACGTTTCGTTCCTATTTGTCTATTCAGTTTTAATAAATTTCAAGGTTTTAGTGACTTTCAAAGACTTTTACTTTCTTTCTTGTTTTAATATGCCACACTTAACGGAATTATTAAAATTAGAAATTATTGTTCTGTATGCACAAGACTTAGACATTCCCTACACCTATCCAGACGTTAAAACAGAAAAAAAATATTATATAGTCATAGCTAAACAATATTTTATGTTTAACGTGACTCGAACCATGCTTGCCTCAATTTGCAAAGCCATATTTATACCCTTTGACCATGACGGCCTTACTAAGCTGGTTGAAATTTGTGTTCTGTATTTAAGTACGAACCATACGTTAAAGATCAAGTTCGCTTAAAAACTTTCTTAAATTGTCATTCACTAATGAGACGACCAGGGGGTCCCACCAAAATAATTTTTACGGCTCACTGGTTAAAGATTAAAGTTGTTTAACAATTTTCTCCACATTTTTGTGCTCAGAACCAAAAGGTCGATAAAGTCGGCTTGGAGGGTCAGATATGTTGTGTATATGACTGTACATAGCATGTGTGACAAAGTATTTGCCTTCTTTGTCTATTCGACAAATACAGCAAACACCAAACATGCGTTTACGCGCGCTGGTTGGATTCTCGATGCACATAAAAGGAGCCAAATATGCAAATACGCAAGTAAACCGTCCACACAGTGGCCATATTCATTAGTTTAACACCTTATTTGGCTCCATGTGCACCACGGTCATATTTTGTCAGCATCTACATGTTTGTCTGGACGTTAAATATTTTTCCAAGTACATTAAACACCCCATAACGAATACAAGTGGCCAGAGATGGATAAGTACGCCGTGTTTTAATCGGATTAAAACCCAAAATCGAGGACAACAACTATGTACAACTAGATATTTGTAAATCGAGTTTTGTTCAAATGTAGTTATATTATTACATAATAACACACACACTTTTACTTTGTACTGCCTCCGTGGCCGAACGGTTCCCATGCCGGACCTCCACGCAGAGGTCCCAGGTTCAACTCCCGGGCCAGGAGAAATATTTGTATGGCCTACATTTATTTCTCTCGTGAGTTTGAGTGTAATTTGTGGTTGTCTATGTGTGTCTATAGCACCCGCGACTCAGGGTTTCCCTATTGCGGGGCTATGTTGAGTGCGTTATTATTAATTATATTATTACAAAATGTTTATTGCTTGTTTACATATTTTGCCTTTGTATTGAATCGATTCCTTTCAAAATTGCATTGAAATGAATACAAATACAAGATACAAGACTCGTTATCGTGTTCACTAGAATCGATTTTTATAAAAATCTAATCATAATATGCATCCCTAGTAGTAAGTGAGAGTCTACGATTGCAAGATGGGTATAGTGCGGAGTTCCCTATTTTTCGTAAAAAAAAATAATTTTTTATATCGAAATTTCAAATAAGTATGGAATTATACCAAATGCCATATTCGCCGTCTGCCCACGATTAAAAATGGGTAAAAACCCGGTTGAAACTCGGGAGTATTAATTGGGTTTTAACTCACTACCCATCTCTGCAAGTAGCCATGTGTTCTTGTCTAAATGGCTTTTTGCTCTAACGCCACCTCTGAGAACTTATAAAAGTTTCTTGACTCACCCAGGTTCTAGTCCAGTAGTGCGGAAGGAATTTTTGTGTGTGTATGAACAATAAAGATTTCATTTTCAAGGAATATAAATTTATAAGCTCGAGATACGAAAGGTATTGTTTTTAATTAGAATTATACGTTATAACATGATTCCATGTCATAAAAACTTTTAAAATCATTTAAAACAGTAGAAATGCACTTCTGTTATAGCAACTATTAAATGCGGTTTATTGGCTACAAAACAGATACTAGTGCACTCGCAATTTCAGTACACGAACTTGTAATTGTGAAATACTTTTAAGCAACGAGACAACTTATTTATGCTCAGAACACACAAAGGTGGCCGCGGAAGTGTTCCGGGCGCCGGACGATTTCATTCATATAAAGTCGTACATTGCGAAAATTCCCGCGCCCGGAACGCTTCCGCGGCGGCCGCCTCTGTGTGATCACAGCATTAGTTGTTTAAAAGTTTTCTTGTAAAATTGAGCTAATTGCACTACTAAAAACAATTTTCTCGGTCGGGGGCTCGACACAGGCTTTTCAAATCAACTACAGGCGAAAGCACTTACTTATGTAGTCGATACCCCAAAATCGTAATATGTCCTATTGATTTCATTAGGTCTCAAGCTGCTTTTATGAGTGAAAGTGAAAATAAATATTATTATGCTGTTATGAACAAATTAATAGAATTACAAACTCGGGTTTGGGTATGCGGCGAACTAATTCCATTATGAACAACTTTCAAACTTAAAACTCAAAGTAGATACCAAAAGGACGTTGATAAGGTACATTTTATGACAACATCTATAATTTTACATATAGCGCAGTTCATTGCAAGAGAACCTAAACCTTAAGGGAGTCCCTACACTTACCGCGCGGAACCGGCGTTAGACGATCTTGTTTAATCACATTTTGTCGCCTTACTTTCTCAAACTCGTATCTTAAAAAATGAAATATTTAGTTAGTATAAATTAAATTTTTATTGAATTGATATTCAATTATTTTTTGTGAAATTACTCCACTAGTTTGTTATAATTATTAATACAAAGATCGAACACTCCGACCGGATCGAAGGAATTTTTTCTGAGTGTTTTTTGTGAGTGTTCGATCTTTGTATTAATAATTATGAATTGTATATACAAATTGTGCAGGCTGATTTCATATCACATTTGCTTCATATTCACATACTGGCTTTTACCTATTCTTAAAGTAATGCATCCAAATTGACACCCTTGATAAGAAATTTAAAATAAATATAAAGTTTTGCCATCTCCTGAATAATCACTCTTTATAAGATACGAGTTTGAGAAAATAAGACATCAATTTGTCGCGTTGAGCCGAAAGGTCGATAACGTTGTTGGTCGGACGTCGTCGGCGCCGTATGCATTCGTTGCCGGCCTCTGTCGAGTCGTTTCTAGGGATGCACGACTTTTTGCTTTGAATCGATTTTTCGGATCGTAATGGATCATTGTGTCTCTGAATCGATCCACACACCGGATCGTACGCTTTTGAATCGGTCTCACAAAAATCGTTTCAAATAAATTTTGATTAAAAAAAAATAATTTTGACAGCCTTTTGGCTTCAGTCAGAGAGACTCATTTAGAGTGATAGTAGACGTTCAGATCGTATCATAATTAAAATATGTTTTATACATTTTTATAAAGCTTTTTCAGGTCTGTCTAATGGGATTCCGTGCCGACAAGTGTAGCGGACTCTCTAGGACAAGAGACAAAATCCAGCAGAAATTACGCGTTTGAATATCTCACGTAAAATTTCGTTCAACGTCACATGGTAGCTGCTGCCAATTTTTTACGACTTACAACAAATTTCGCGCGTTATTTAGCTGCGTAATATCCGCCAGGTAAGTGTCTAGCTTAGTAAACAAAGCAAGAGAATGTAACTTATAGGACTATTTAAATTAATACAATTGGAAGTCATACGTGGTGGAACCGTCTCTCCATGTTGGTTCATCGGCGACCTTAGCGCGGCATAGAGGGCAGGTGTGTTCCCTATCCAGCCAGGCTGAGATACAGAGCTCGCAGAAGATGTGGCTGCAGCCGAGTCGGACCGGCGTCGTGTAATCGTCATGGCAGATCGGGCACGAATCTCCAGCTGAGAGCAGTTGCTCGCCAGTAGGTTTTGTGCCTAGGTTCTGGAGAATGACACTTACATTATTAATTATCGCCATATAGGGTTATGAGTGGGAATTATTGAGAAAAACGTCCGCATGGTAGTAAGGGTGCGTCCATTATGTAGTGACGACAGATAGTCGTGCAGATTAAAGTGTCGTGGCTTGTATATTTAAACGAGTTGTTTACATATAGTATAACACGATTAACTTTCGTTCACGACTTTTTTAACGTTACGACGAGAGATTGTCGTAATAATGGGAAGAGCTAGAACGAACAGTCGTCAGTCAGACAATAAATGAAACGTTACGATAAAATACGACGACACATAATCGTAGCTTCAAACGAGTACGTCGTGCAAACGACAAGCGGCTGCCGTGAACCAATAAATTCTTGTCGCGATCTAGTGGAAACAGCTAGATACGACAGTCGTCTGACAACGATAAATAAAACGTTACGACATAATGGGAACGCGCTCTTAAGACTGATTTATTACTGTTGTTGATGAGTTGGATAACATGAATAAATGAATATAACTTAAAACTACATATACCTATCTATACCTCACCTATGAATAAGAACACACAGATTTTTTTCTTTCGTCGACCCGACACGAAAAAAAAGGAAAAAAAAAATATGTGTGTTAGATCTTTGTATTCTATAACCATAACAAAAAAAACTAGTAGAGTTATTTCATAAAAAAAATGTCAGTAACAACATTATTATTATTAGTATCAGATTATGATTATTAGATTACTGTTCTTTGTTGTCATTGTATTTTTTAATCGACTTCAAAAAAGGAGGAGAATCTCAATTGGACTGTATTGTTTTTTATATGTATGTTACCCAATTACTTTGTAAACCGATTTTGATGATTCTCTTTTTGTTGGAAAGAGCGTACCTCGTATTGGTCCTATTTAAATTTAAAGAAAATAATCCACCTCTAAGGGTGGCAAATTAGGAGATGAATCCGGTTTCGCGCACTTTCCAGTAACCGATCTCGATAAAACTTGGCAAACAGATGTAATTTCAGGAACTTTTGAAATCGTTTTTTATTTTAATAAAAAAGATACAATTATATTGATTTAATATAAAATGTTCAGTGTACGTAAATCATTGAATTTTGTCAGTACATTATTGATACTTCTCTATGCAACTTGGAAATAGCACTGTAAAGTCCGTAGTTGGTTTTTTGACATCCATATAGCGAAAAGGTGCACCCGTTACTATCGTAATGTTCTAATATTTAATTTTACGGCAATCGCTGTTTCTGTCCATGAACGGGTTAACAAAAATGGTAACCTATCACTAACTCGAATTATTTTTTTCCATAATAGCATTTGTTCAAATTTTCATTACCCCGAAAACCGAATTATAACGAAACCGTTGTTTTTTCAGGATATGTTGGATGTTTATCGCAAATACGATTAGGTTCGGTTAAGTTAGGTTTAAAAGAAAAAACATTTTCAAAATTACTTTTGAGGTTATGAAAATTCGAGCAAAAGTAATTTCTGGAAAATGTCATTTCGGACTTCTGATAGGTAACCAAGAAAAACGTCAGTATTTAATAATCGATAACTTTTCACCTCTCCAGCTCGGAAAGGCTTTTTTTGAAGACACCCGTCAATTGTTTCGAATTCGGGCTGTCCAATCGGAGCGCAGTTGTCACCGTAATGATATGGCAGAATAGTTTTCAAACAAATTAAATGACATTTCGTCTCTATTTCTGGTTATGTACTCGATGCCAATACCATGTCAAAACATCCCTGTCTCCGACACAATTACAGAATTTACCACATGTCAGAGAAGGCTAGTGATCACGAGCAGAAATGCTCTATGGAATCTATGGGTTAATAATACTAATTAGTAATGAATGATCATTCAGATCTTTCGAATTTCATTTCTACAATGTCCATCGGCATCATCGGATTTTCGAATGCACGCGAATATTAATTTCCATGCCCATTAATTATTAAATTTAAAATCTATAATAATTTGAATACTGAACAACATATTTTATTGTTATTTTGTTTTGATTTCCGTGGGAACTATATAGAGCTGTAAAACTGTTTTCCTATTTTTATTAACATTTACTCCATGTCAACAAAAATATAAAGAAAATAAAGTGTGCTTTTTTATATAACTAAAAATGAATATTTTTCCGGTTTTTAATAAATTCAATTCAGTCCGTATCTGAACGCGTTTCTTCATCTGACATAGCTATATTAGTATGTTCGCCATCGATGGAATAAAGACTTTCCGCGCTGCTCGAACAGGTCTTTACCATAAAAATTGTAAATAATAAAAATGACAATAATAATTGTAATAAATAAAAAAATTAATAGCAACTCTATTTATTTCCAAGTCAACTGAAAGCGTCCGGTCTATATCAAAGGCAAAGGGCAAGTGAGTGAATAAAATTCGAATAGAAACACTGTAGATCAGTAATTTCACATTCGAATGACAGGAAATCATTCACAATCGCGCATCGCTAATTTGATTACTGTTAAAGGGTTCATATAATTACTATTTTGTATACATAATTAGTAACAAAATCATTGACTTACAATTATATGGACGTCGGGTCCGCGCTAAAAAGTGTTAAAATCGTATACAGAGCGTCATTCACGCTTTAGCCTTCGTTTGTTCGACTGACAGCGAAGCAAGCAAAATTAGACAGTACTGCGATGACATTACAATTTAAATTCAACGTTTTAGCTTTTTCATATTCCTTTACACGTCACTACGTTTAAATAGATTGACTTGGGACATTTTTTTCGTGGTTTTTGTATTAGACCCGTCGTCCATTTATTTGTAAGTCAATGAATAAAATCAACAAATGAACTTACCACACTTTGCAGCAACGTCCATGTAGCAGTCTTAAACAACTTCAACCTCAGCAGCACCTCAATCACTTTTGCAATAACATAAATGGACGTCAGAAACATGCCCACCATTTTCTCTGAACCTTCGTATGATTGCATGAGGAAGAATATCCATGGTTGGATAGTTAACAGCGAACGGTACAGCTGCGACACTGCTTCAACAAATAGATATACTTTGCCCTGCAAATTCAAATTATCATTATTTACTTATTGAGCAACAAATATTACTTAATTAGAAACTCAAAATATAATGTTGTACTTAAACTAAAAATTTATTCGTTTAAATACTGTTACTACAAAAACCCGCCATTTTGGCAAATTAAATGTAAGTAGTTGGGGTATAATAAATTTATTGTTTAAGCGAAAAAAATCTTTCAAAACTGTTGGCAGGTAATTACAAAAAAATGTGATGATATAGCAACACCGGCAAACTATTGGCCGATTTCAAACAGTGGTTGAAATGGCAATAACGAGCCGAGAAGCCATGTAGCATTTAAATTCATTGATAATATATTTGTATATAGAAAAAAATTAATTAATTTTGTTCTGCTAGTATTATTGTTTTATATTACTTTCCAAGTTTATTATCTCCAATATTTCGACTAAAGGGCTCGTATCCAAGGTAATGAAATAATTAAAAAACACTAAATCAATGTTACTGGGCTGTCATTGCCTACGCGGTTAGTTTGCTCCATCTCCTGTTGCAGAAACCGATATAATAGTAGGTATACAATGTGTGTGTGACCAATTATCACTAACAATTTTAATTCGAAAATTCTAAGAGTTAATTAAGCATATAAAAAAAGATAAATTCAACTTATGTTGTTTGTACTTGAAAGGTTTAGAAGCATATCTTCAAAGACTCATAGTTTCAAATATCTATAGTAAATTAGAGTTATAAATAAGTCATTTTTAGAAGACAGCAATATATATTAAATAAATAATGGTAAAATATGTAATGACATACCCGCTTCTGAAATGGCAGGACAAACGCAGGCATCATAGTGACAAATATCTTAATATCTACAGTCACAATCTTGACTATCAGATCGGTGAGCACAACGAGCCATATCAATTCCCAAACATCAATAGGCTCTGTGTACCCGGGGAACATAATTACGTTGTTGAGCAACCGTCCGTGGCCACAGAAGAAATGAATGATGATTATGCAGCACACTGTGAACACTAGTTCACAGAATAGCGCTACTATGCTGCGGTTCATTTGTTTTCCGTGTTCCCTGTAAAAATTATGTGTTCTTTTTAATCGACTACAAATAAAAAAACCGACCTAAAAAATTCGTGGAAGTTCGAAGTTTTGTTGACATCGGTTACCCGAAAGTGCGCGAAATCGGATTCATCCCCTTGTTTGCCACCCTTAGAGGTGGAATATTTTCTTCAAATTTAAATGGGACTAACACTGAGGTCCCCTCTTTCCAACAAAAAAAGAATCATCAAAATCGGTTCACAGATGTCGCCGGAGTTATCGCGTAACATATATAAAAAAATACAGTCGAATTGATAACCTCCTCCTTTTTTTGAAGTCGGGAGACTCGCAATTCAAGTGTATTTTTTTGTGTTTATGTTTCGCGATTACTTCGACATTTGTGAATCGGCTTCGATATTCTTTTTTTTTTGGAAAGGGGTCATTAGTGGTCCTATTTAAGTTTAAAGAAAATATTCCACCTCTATTATGTTCCTTGTCTATAATGTCACGTAATTTTAAGATAGCATGCAATAGTATTGACTCAATAAATATTATTATTATTATTATTATCTAAGGGTGACAAATTAGGGGATGAATCCGGTTTATTGAATTTCACTCACTTTCCGCCAGCCGATTATGACCTTATAAAGATTAAACCGTTATAATTGTGATAGAAAGTAATAAATTCAGTCGCGTTTGAAAAAGTTGAACGATGATTTTTCGGAACGAAAACGGATCAATTCCTAATCCTTTACTTTTTGGCAGATACGTCACACATGAAACCAAACACTGTCGTAACTCAAAAATAAAACACGATTTGAAAGCTCAAAACATTACTGAATGAAACCAATAAATATAATATATTCTCGTTAATAAATATTATGTATAAATAAATATAATCACATTATTCCCGATATATATACCGATATGGGAATGGAATTTCAAAAATATTAAAGAGATCCATATAGAGAGTCTGGTGTCATTCGAGCTTTGATAGGTCGGTTTCAAATTAAGAAACTTATGAAAACAATGATTTTTAAAGTCGTTTTACGGTATAAACTAATTTTCTTAATTTTTTTGAATTATGTCACTATCATTCTAAAGTGCGATGATTAAACTGCGCTATCGCCCACTGGCTGTTTTGTGAAGTCTCTTAACCTGACAGCGGTTCTAAGAGCAGATATGTACCTTTACATACCGATAAGGGGGTGGAATTCCAAACATGTTAAAGAGGCCCATTTTTTTTATAATATCAAGTGACGGGACGAACAAGTCGTGCGCCTGATGGTAAGCTAGTAATTGTAGTGCCACTCAGAGCTTTAAGTCGCAAAGATCTGAGGGGCACTGCCACTGCGCCGGTCACCCTGAGACATAAGTGGACAAGTCCCATATGCCTGTAATTTCACCAGCACCCTTAACCTTCAAAACCGGAACACAGTAACGTTGACATTACTGTTTCACGGCAGAAATAGGCAAGGACCCATAGAGAGTTTGCGCCATTCGAGCTTTGATGAGTTGGTTCCAAATTAAGAACCTTAACAAAACAATTCCGTACCTGAGAAGCATTACACTGTAAGTACTATTTTTGTAATTTTACAGGAGACGCGGTTTTGTGTCGAAGTTCAGCGTGTACAACATTTAGATTGGCTTAAAATAAAACTAATTGAGTTTTAATAACATTTCGAACTACCCTAACTGGCGTACAAACCGCTTTTCGACTCAAAACTGCTTCCCCCCTAAAATTACAAAAATGGCGCTTACAGTGTAATGCTTCTCAGTGTCTTTCAATTTTTAAAGTGGTTTCACGGCATAAACTCATCTTCTTAATCATTTTAATAAGGACACTTTAATTCTATAGTGCGATGAATAAACTGCGCTATCGCACAATGGTCGTTTTGTTAACCCGATAGCGGTCCAAAGAGCAGGTACACTTTGATTTGGGACAAACAATAGTCTTATTGTGTTATAAGTAGTTTTGACGATCTTTGTGGTCGAGTGGCTTGTACACCTGTTTTCATGGTGTCATCTCTGAGGTTCCGGGTTCGATCCCCTGCCGGGTCAATGTAGAAAAACTAACTTATCTCGACCATTGTCGTACTAATGTTCAGTACCTAATTTGGGTGGTAATTTTTATTACCTATTTAAGTATTCGATTTTTTATCGTGCAATCATCGTGCAATATTATTTAATATTCGAGTATTGTGTCGTGAAAATTATTTAATAATTACACGATAATATACTTACTTGAATATTTAAATAATGAAAATTGCCACGTAAATTAGGTGGTGAACTCTATAATAATCAGAGAATGATCGTTCTATATTGTCTCGGGTTTGGGTGTTCGTCGTACCGTCGTCGTTGTTTCCAATTTCCATAACATAAGTGCTTTTATACAGGGTTATTTGTAAAACGCGAACAACCTCGCAGAACTATATTACTAATTTCTTTGGTACAAAAATAAAAATTCTGAGTCTGAAAAAATAGATTTCTCACACATGGCGCTACGGCAAAAAAGTTTTAAAAACCAAACCAAATACCCGCTACAAGCACAAAGAAAAATTCGTAAAGTCCGCTGGTTCATTCCGTGTCTTAGTTGGCATAGCGTCTAGCACGGTTTGCTAGAAGACGATGGTTCGAATCCAACCGAATCGAAGAATTTTTTCGAAGTGTTCTATCTTTGTATTAATTATTAAAATAAGAATATTTAAATAGCTCGCTCTAAAGTGTGATAACTCTGTGTCATAAGTTACGGAACAAACGTTGTTGTTTATGATGTTAGTAATCTAGTCCTGCAAGATTGTTATTATTTTAAAAATAACTGTATAGTTACTTACTTTGGAATCGGATCAAAACATGTGATGTTGTCTAATATTTATTTATTTAGAGAAAAAAAAAGACAACAGTAAAGAGTATTTTTTAAGAGTATAGACTTACCTTCTTACTAAACTGTTGCAATGTGTGAAAGTGCAGAACAGCACACAGAATGTGAAGATCGCCTCTCGGCTGTCATACATAGACTTAATGAACAGTATGAAGTAGAACGGCGCGTATTTTATTAGTAAATTTAGAGTTGCCCTTACATCTACCACCTGAAAGAAAAAATAAGGTATTGGACACAGAAATTGCTTGAAAAACCATTTCATTAGCTGCACATAGTTGGTCATTTTATAGGCTCTGATACTGAGATATCATGAAATTTGTTACATATACCAAAAACATTTAAAAAACACATTATTCCTATGTTTTTATCATATTGTAGGTGCACAGGATGATTTCTTATGACATGCATTAATGCTAATAGTTTTTTAAGCAATTTTTTTTAAGTGGATCCAACTGAAATGAGTAGCTATAGTGCACCTTTTTGTAAAAATTGTATTCCTATGTATTCGCTAAGTACCCAGATGCAAGAAAATGTAAATAGGTTACTAACAAACGCGCAATTCAAATTAATGAAATTAATAAAATTCACAATCTCTCAATATGTCACCTAAGCGCCTTATAGGCTTATAATATTCAATTGGTCTTTATGTTGAAACTGCTGACAGCCTGGAATTACTCAAAACTGCCTCGAACAAAGCCAGCAAGCAAAGAGCACATTTAAAACACTACACAAAAAAGGTATACATACTCGTACCTGTTGTGTTCCATCTTCACTATGACTGTCATTATCCTGTTCATTGTCATTTATGTTATTATTATTCGCCGGATTCACTGACACATTGATTTCAGGGTGTTCCTGTGCTTGTTCTGACAAATTCGAATCATTTGAAGCACTGTTACTCATGCCATGTGTGGATTGTTGACGTTGTGGGGTAGCTCGTTCCGTTACCACATATGTGGTAGAGTTTGGACCTAGATTGACATGAGCTATTGAGCTCTGTGGTCTTTGTAGGGCGCTATCACCCATTTGATGAGTGCCTGGATGATTGCGTGGCAGCCATGTTGGTAGAGATAGACGAGCGTTATTTCCCTAAAAAAAATGTAAATAATACAGTTAACTTGATATAAAACTGATCCTCTAACCATATTATACATACAAATGGTGGCGGGATGAACAAATCAGAGATATACAGTTAACTCGTCCTATGTGCCTGTAATTTCAGCAGAGTGTAGTAGTCAAACAAGTAAGTAATACAATGAGAGTTTGGGAACTATTTAACATTGAATGTTTTAGAATTTGACTTCCTGTAAGTATTACTAATAGGTTTACATACGGCATATGCAATATGAAAGGAGAAGAAGGCAAGTAGCCCAAACACAAATGATAAATCATTCAGTTAGCACTTTATTAAATCACATAATGGATATGCTGCAAATGAACTATGGTCAGAGAAATAAACAAGTTTGCACACTTTAAATTGTACTGACCTGGGCCAGGTGCACATGGTCAATGACCATTATACCAAAAACAATGCAATTAGTGAAATATTTCAAATTGTGTCATAATAAGAGTTATTGAACTTTTCAGTATATTGAACTGTTAAAAAGCAATATCAAGTTATAAGTAGCTTAAAGTTTAGTGTGCATAAAAGTTCTTATTAGGGTGGCTTCATTTGGGGCCTATGCAGCCCCTCATAACTGCGACCATCATGTGCTCTATTGTGATCACCACTAATTACAGTCAAGGCTGATTACGATCGACAGTCGGGGCATTCAACTAAGGATTTTCCTGGCTCTGACAGCTTTTATGTGCTCTAGTTGTGACCTGTGCCCAGCACGGAACTTTGTATGCCCAGGCAGCATTGGGTGAAAAGATGCACAGAAGTTTCATCTGCCTTGTGGCAGAACCTACACTCTCCATTCTCTCTGCACAATATTTGTTATGCCTTTGTACACTGACATGTTTGTTAAAATTTATTATTTGCTTTGTTGTACAATAAAGTGTTTACACACATACAGTACATGTACACTTCTCATTTATTTTGCGAATTCGAAACTTACTGTATGGTAATTTTCAAGTTAGTTTTCTCTACCTAATTTCGGAGGCAATTTTTATTACTTAAGAATTATTTAAGTATTTATTTAGTATATTACTATGAAATATATTAAATAACATTTTAAGATACGACACTCAAATATTAACTAATATTATGATAATATTCTAGAATATTTAAGTAACAGAAATTGCCACCGAAATTAGATATGGAAAAATAACCTGAAAATTATCTTGCGTAACAAGTTAATTTACTTATCATTACGAGTTAATTTACTTATTTTGTTTTTAGTGCATCACCAAAGTCACACGAACATTCACAAGATGGGTCTGAATTTGGCTTTTTTATCTCAACTAATAGTACTACCCTGTTGAACCAATACACCATAACATTAAAAATAGCATTTTAAGAAAAAGCTGCACAAAGGATTGGTTTTTTATTGATGGTTTTGATTGATGTTAATAACATAAATAGATACATAATTAACTTAGTGTTATTAGCAGTGATCGGAATTGAGGGAGTTTTTATACCTAAAGTTTGAACGTTTTCTTAGTATGGACATACCCATTTCGTGATATGATCAAAAAATATCCCGGGATACGTATTACTTGAACTAATTTAAATTACTATTGAATAAATTCATAATACTACTGAATAAAATTAATATTGTTGTATTACGTTTTATTTATACGTAGGTATTTATTTATAATAATTATAGTGTTTAGTTTGACTCACTAAAGTAATTGTTCTTTCAAAAGGAGAAATATATCTAAGATCGGTACAGAATGTGTAGCAGTCTTCGCTGATGCTGTTATTAACATAAACATAAGTACTACATACATAAAATGGTAAAAACAAGATGTTCGTCACACAAAATAAAAATTTTTCAAGTTTTTATCAGACTTCGTTGTGGTCAAACGGACACTTTGATGAGTTTTTTTTAAGATGAACTGCCAAAATGAGGTGATGCAATTTCGGTGAAAAATGGTACATTTATATGTTCTGGTTCCGTATTGAAATATTTGACTTGGTAATTTAAACATAATCGACCTTACTAACCAACATTCTGGTATTAAAAAAAACCAGAAAATTAAACTAAAACTAAACAACCTTTGCCCTTTGTTAAATATCGACGGTTTTTATAGTTTATCTTATCTTGTTTCTGTACTGTGTAAAAGAGATAACAGTTACGGCTTTCCACGTTGTGTGAAAGAGAAGCTATTACTTATTTCTGCAGCGAAATATCCGTGCAAAAAACTCTTGTAAAATCTTTTGCTGAGTGCGCACGTGTTGTGAAACTAAAGTGTTGACCCCGGCTTGTTATTTTGGAATTTCACCGGCTTTGTTTGACAACTACGGCTTGATTTTGTGGGCTGTACTACAAACGAATTTGATATTTGCTATTTTCTTATCTTCAGTGTAAAAATATTTGCAAATTTAAATTTGCTATCTAAACTTTTTTTATTTATATTTTATGACTTTATTAATAAATAATACAACGCACTATTGCATTTTAATTATGTAACTTGCAAAGTAATAAAAGAAGTCAAAATTTTTGATGATTTGATTATAAAAATGTTGAAAAGTATCATGATATGCCGGTTATTATTGCATCATA